>NC_136432.1:54170513-54428013 GCF_052849685.1 Lactuca virosa
TCTGAAATCCAACAACGAGGCGAACATGTCTATCCTAGACACCGCATCCGTAAGAAGATCAATCATGATATAAGCAATATTATTGATTAATCTCATACTTTGGGTTCATAACAACGACAATGGGTATACTTTATATCAACTTATACTTAAGCGAAAGTGTAACTTGCCGGTTGACGAATAGCTCAAAAAAGGCGAGCATAACTTCGATGCTTAACCTTCTCTTGTTGGATCTTTCTAACTCTTCAGCGCTTCACTAATGACACTCGAGAACGAGAAATAAAATCACGAGGGAATGAGAGAGAGAGAGAGAGAGAGAGAGAGTATGCAAGGAATGAGGGAGCCCACACCCTCTATTTATAGGCTGGAAAAATCATGGCCGCGCCGTGTCCTGCATGTGGGCATGCCGTTTCTTGCACGCAACGTTGGTTGGTGGAGTCAGTTGCATTTAATGCTACACACCACATATTTTTATAAAATCCAACAAAACTTATAAAAATCGTAATTTTCACATACGAACTTCGTTTCAACGTTATTTATATTAACACATTCGTATTGACGTCTACTACAACTTTTATTTAAATTACTTTGGCTAGAAAGTTATATATTTTCATTTTTATTTTTATAAATAAAGGTTTATAGTTTGATATCTCAAAAGTAAAAACGAAATGTTACAATAGAGTCAAGTTCAGTTGATGATACAAGGAGTGCATGGCCTATAATAAATTGAGAAAATAATGTGATATTAGAGTTGGAGGAGTTAGTTTTTTTCTTTTAACGCCTCGTATAGAAACAGGTAAAAACTTAATATGAGGATAGTAGAGTTGCCTAAACCTATACTCCTATTTGTTTGCACCGTTTTATATTTTCTGTTACACGAACACTCCCTGGTATGTTTATGTTTTTGTTCTTTATTGATGGTAGGTGTGTAATGTCATGTGATTTTCTCAGCTATTTATTTGAATGCTCAAATTCACTCGCTATCTTCTTTTTTGTCTATTTTACAGGTTCCATTAATATACATATGTCAGAGATTATCCCCTACAATTTAATGGGATTATGGTTTGTTACTATGCAATAAACTCACAAACAATATATATGCAAGTATGTATGAAAGTAAACACATACATGTGAACACACATAAAATTACGAACATATGCATTGATGTACACATTTTACAACTTCCAAATAAGATAAAGTTGTTACCTTCGGTATACATCAAGCTTGACACCTATGGGTTATGGGGGATGGGCTATGATATATAAATTAAAAATGTTACTTACTAAACGTCTAAACCTATTCATTAGTTAAAATGATATTTCGTTGCATGTTACATAATGAAATAAAAGAGGCCTTGTTGGACTCTCAAATACTGTAAATTAGTCCAATTGGATGCCTTGAGCAATGGGCATAGTTGATAGTTCTTTAACTCTTTTCAATCCATATTAGGCAGCTGAAAGCCCAAAAGAAGATAAATTTGGGTCCAAATGACTCGGTTTGAAACCTACACGTTCTTTAACCAAGTCAAAATGGATCAATAAACTTTAACAGAGAATTCTAATGCTTGATTATTCAAATAAATATTCAACAATATCAACTATTTCTGAATTATTTACTTGATAATGATATCATTCAGAATGAACTTTGAACTCATGTTTAACTTGAGGGTTATTAAACTAACTGGATAGGACGAATTAAAGAATTAAAGATCCAATTATATCTTTAATTTCTTGTATTTTTTTTTTGGCACCTTACTAATTGTTTAATAATTTTTTGTCGTTTGTAGAAAAACTTATGAGAATTATTGCTTCCAACAAAATGCAAGTCAATTTAATGTATATGATGTAATGAGATATCCATATGCTTTACCTGTTGTTTATATATTTTTAACGATCAAGATATCGTTTTCTATTCTTAAACTTATAGTGTAAGTATTATAAAGGTATATTTACATGACTATGGCAAATAACACATGGTCTCAACCATATTATATTTTTTGTGACGCGTTATAAGTCAATGATAATATAATAATGGAATGCAGTTTTCATCAATAGTGACACTTTTCCCCATCGTTAAAACAACTTTTTTGATGAGGCTCTTGGATTGACACTAATGTTTTTTTTGCTTTTAAAAGTAACAAAAAAGAAAGCGTTAGCAACACATAAAAGCTTGCGGTACTTGTCGAAATTTTATGGTCCCGTTTTATCCGCTACTTTTAGCGACGGTTAAATGCATCCACGTCTCCCATCTTTAATTCTATGGTCACAAAGCCTTCTGCATTATCTTGCTTTTTTTTTTTGTCAAATATGTTTCTCTAGAAGTAGTCACTAGTCAGTTATCATATGGCATGGCATCATATTTCTCCCGAATGTCATTAATATTATAGCAACAAAGATGAAAACTTGTAAAACTGTATGTAAAATAGAGAAACTAGACAATACGAACAAATTCAAAATATATTTCTATTGAATTCAAGGTTATGAGTTAGGTGAACGTTTATCAACCATTATACTTAATAATTTCATGAGGTAAAAAAACCCCCCTATGTTGCAAGTCATGTTTACTTTCGTACTGTAAATTCTTACAAGAAACATTAAATTTGATAAGGGTGCTGCTAATAAGACACCCTCTAATCATTTTTATAAAAAGTCAACCTATAATAAACTACTTGTAATCAGTTTTTCGGAAAACAATGCAATTTCAACCAATAAAAATACTTCAAAATTAATTAGGGTTGTCTAAATGGTAAAAATTGGTGTCTTTTTAGCCTTTGATGACATAACAAGAAATCAAAACCTTTGATTAGTTGGATTTAAATAAAAGACAAACTGTCATTTAGACTTTGACGGATGACATAACAAGAAACGATTTTTCAAATGACATGGTGTCATATTTCTCTTGATAGTCATTAATACCATGAATGTCGTTAAAACAAGAAATTGTCAACATTGTATTTAATGGTTTACTTGTTTCCTAAGGAACCCGATGAATTCTATATCACGAGATTCTTATGGACCCTGAATTTTTTAGGCATTCCAAAAATTAGATAAAAAATTTAGAAAAAAATAACGTAGTTTGGTCTTTTTATCTCACTAGGCACAACTATTGAAACCTATATGTTTAGTTTTTATGGTTTTATTTTTTTATCTGGTTGGTCCTTTTGGTTTCATTTTTTTTTTCAAAATTGGTCTAAAATTATTATTATAACATTGATTGGAGTTTTTTATTAATTTTTTTTCCTATTTTAAAATAAATTTTTTATTTATTAGAAAAAAACATCACTTCACCTAACTCTAAAAGGCTAAAACCATCTTATTCCCCTAATATATATTCATGCTCCATGCAGTTCTGTCACCCTTAGACAAATGTCTTTCCCGAATGAAACTAGAAACGGGCCTCTCTTCCACCGGTCACCGACCACCGGAAACACCCTTTGCCATCACCGGTCTCTCTTTGATCATATCCTCAAAATGAACTCTTCAAGACGATGAATCACAATATCTCGTCAGATTCCCCCTTTCCTACATTATATGATATGGAAAATATGGAATTACTATCTTCAGTACACATTTACCCATTCAAAGTAACCTGAATTTACGATCCTAGATGCTCCATTCACAGTGAAAACCTAAATTTATGTAAGGTACCAAATTTCAAAATCAAAATTTTTAGTTTTAAAATAAGATTAAACAACCCAAAGTCATTTTTATAAAAAGATTACAAGTAACCAATTGTTCCAAAACCATAAAACATAATAAAACATAATATAAAACAGAGTTATTTCAAAAAAACCTTGCAGTAATCTCAACTTAAAATCAATCATCGATATGGGAGTAGTACAATCATGCCAAACTCTTCCCTTATCAGCAGGACAACGTAGAAAAAAAATATTGAACTTAACAACATAAGCATAAAGCTTAGTGAGTTCATATATATATATATATATATATATATATATATATATATATATATATATATATATATATATATATATATATATATATATATATATATATATATATTGCTGGCTCGGCCCAGGCCTTGTGCGAAAATCAAAGTGAGGCCTATAAACTTTTTCTTATAAAATATTATTAAGTAAATTTGCTATCATTAACTTCAAAACTCAAAATTGGAAACAAACATCTCGTAAATTCATTATCACAATATCATTTATTCACTCATTAGATGTTACCTTTTCTAGGATCATGAATATTCAGTGAAATATCTTCTTTGTCATAATCATTACCATTCAAGGTGGCTATGTCTTCATCTACACAAGGCATATCTTCTGGCACTTACAATTCAATTTCTTTTTATCTAGGTTCTTCCACAGCATCATGAACTTTTTTTTTAGGTTTTTCCACAACTTCATCCATGTTTTCTAGCACACGCAATTCAACTTCTTCTTCTTTATGTTCTTCCACAACTGATTCTTTATTACGATGGTATTTCAGCATTTGTTTGGCGATAAATCAATTGATATATCCTATTTGACTATGAATAAATTTTTTATTCTTTTTGTTTTGTTTTACATTTAGAACAACTCAGTTCAGATTTTCTAGTTAGAGGCATCTTCTTTTAACAAAAAAAAAAAGTCAATGTTAATAACTTAACAATATATATTTGTAATATTTATTAAAAAGTTAATGTCTAAAACAGTTAGAGCATCAAACAAAATTCTTGTTGTCTAATCTTTATAAGTATTAGACTATATTATAATAATATTAGAAGCCAAAAAATAGGAAGCCCATTGCTACCCTCCCTCACCCTCACCATAAAAAACGTCAATACTCTACTCTGACCCTTATATACCAAACATTGAAAAGCTAAAACTATAAATCATAGTGATAGAGTGATAAATACAGTTCACAAAACATTATGCTATATGACCTCTCTATACAAAAATATTGAAAAGCTAAAGCTATAAAGCACAGTGATAGAGTGATAAACACAATTCACAAGGAACTATACTATACAAAAGGACAAACCAAGAACATTTTTTTTTTACTTTCTCTACTTCATTATGAATGCATAAATAAATCATTCAAATAAAAAAGAGCATTTAGCCTGAGAGAAAAAGAAGTTAAGCACAATTGGGATTTGGGAAATTTAAAGAGATAAGAGATACTAACATATAGTTAGGGAGTCAGTTAGAGGACTTAGAGGAGGAAAATGTAACTACCAACAACTCAACAAGATATCAAGATTCAAGATAGGAAAATGAAAGTTTCCGATATGAGAGACGAACAAAACCGATGATCTACGGACACCGCTATTAGGTTTGTTAGGGTTTAAGTTTTTGGTGAGTTTTATTAATACTAGAAAGTTTTCTTGAACTTATATTAGAAACATATAGATAATTTCCTTAAATTGTTGATAAATTATATAATTTATGATAAGATTTTGATTTTTTTTCATAATTAAAATTACTTCAAGATTGCAACCAAATGATAGATTAAGTATATAGCTAACTGCTGGTTTTATTTAATAATAACGCATAAAAATGTATTGTATAAAAATACCAACACCATTACTATATTGACCCTAAATTCGAAGGCCCCTTAAAATCAGAGGCCCCATGCGACGCACCACTCGCACACCCTAGGGTCGCCACTAATATATATATATATATATATATATATATATATATATATATATATATATATATATATATATATATATATATATATATATACAGTGTTGCAAAACTCGCCGAATTGGCCGAGTACTCTTTACTCGACCCCTTACCAATGCGAGTTACAAAGTCTGAGTACTCCCCGATCGGCCCCATACTGAAGCGAGCAGTGTTGTAAAACTCGGTCAACTCGATGATTAATATGTATAATATACTTAATGATTTATTATTTAACGCACAACCTCATGTAGTTAGTACTACATATATATATATCTTAAATTTTCAGTAATTATTCACGAAGTGATACCATTGTGTGTTTTTCAGGTTTTGTGTATGCACATGTATCTAATTTTGTTATATATTTCAATAAACTTATAATTTTAACTTATGATTTTGACATATATAATTTTCTAAAAATATTTCTATATGAATTACCGAATCTGAGTACTCCCCGAGTACTCCTGAGTACTCTCGGGTACTCACTACTCGGCAGTCGGCCGAACAGGTACCGAGTAGCGTGTTTACAACCTTATATATATATATATATATATATATATATATATATATATATATATATATATATATATATATATATATATATATCAAGGTTGTAAAAATCGTTCGACGTTAGCTAGTCGGTGGACTGGGGTTAAGGTATTAATCGGCTAGACGGAGATTAATCAGGGACCATTAATTACTAATTTGTTAGATTTTAAAAAATTAAATATGACTAATATTATATAAAAGTTCGTAAATATCACTAATATCATAACAAAATAGGTTAATATGATAAATACAACACTAATCATACCTCAAATAGTTTCTGTTGAGATATAACTTCTTCAAAGTGTTAAAATTCATCGGGTTCTACTGTTTCAGTCATTGTGTATGCAAGGATTAATCGTTTGGCGCCCTCTAATCAGTCGAGTAGCGCCTAGGGATTAATCGGAGATTAATTGGGACCTAATCGGGATTTTTACAACACTGATATATATATATATATATATATATATATATATATATATATATATATATATATATATATATATATATATATTACAAAACACATAGAATCCATACAAACAATGGCTCGCGATCTTTCTTCGTTCTGTCGTCAACAGTTAACATGTAGCCTAGCGTTGTTCCTCAACGATTCTAAGTATCTAGACTCGCAGCCTAGCTATTGGATCTATATGCTTAAGAATCATTATTTAATGATATTGCTAAGAACATATGATCATATAGGGTCACACATTTATCAAGTTAGCATATTTTTTAATGTTTATTATAAATATGATTATTAATAAAATTATAATCAACTTTTGTATTTAATTAGGGTATAATTATTGTTTTGTGAAAATAATAATTTAAGAGAGTATAACTGTAGTATGTTTATGTACAAATGTTTTGGACACATTAGTTACTTTATGACTTAACTAGTTGCTTACCTTATTTAGTTGGAGAAACTAGACAACATTTTGTCTCCTTCTTAGTCCTCAAAACTGTAGCTTTTTAGAAACATGGGAGGTTGTTTGTCAACCTCCCACCTTTGCTCCCCATGCTTGCCTTCTAGCCCATTACCTTATAATATTGTATGATGTAGGATTTTGACTTGCATGTGACTATTTAAAGAGGATTAATGCTTGAAAAATATGAATTCTTTTTCCCTAGAAAAAACCTAATGGCTGAGAGCATTCTCTTCCTCCTCTCGTGTTCTCTTTTGAAGACTAGATACAAGTATTGGTGCTTTAAAGTGCTTCTCATTTAGTGCTTAATTGTATTAAACACTTAAGGCTGAAGAATTACTTCATACAAGATGGGAACTAGCATTCCAAGATGGTGGATACTTGTAGAGAAGTTTAAGCTTCTTGTTTTTTTTCTATCTTCATTAACTCCCAAATTCCAAGTGGGATTAAAGGCTTCAAAGGTTATATCCTTAACTTCCGATGGTTGTTATTATCTTTCTAGTTCATGTATTTGGATCCTCTTGGTGGGTTTGTTAAAATGATCTAAAAATAAACTAGTTAATTTTAAAGTCTTCCATTTGCCACTAAAATTGTTTTTATAAAAAGGATCATTTTTAGCTTATCAAAACTCATCAATGGTATCAGAGTCTCTTATACATATTTAGAAAGATTTATTTAAGTGTTTAATAACCTTTGGTTATAGAAAATATGTTTGGTATTTCTTTTGGCAAAGAAATCACCAAATATATTTTCTATGGCAACTTATTGGTTTTTATAATTGTTATTTTTTATGCAACCAATTTTTTCATGCATTTGGTTGTATATAGTTGCCTTAAAAACAAACTGTTTGTTACTATATTTGATATATTATTGTTGTGTATAAACAAGCCATCATGAATATTGTTTTGTGTTGGTTGATTATTCATTTATCCATAAGATGTAATTGCAATGCTTGGTTTTTCGTAACAGAGATGTGAATTACATGAGATGAGTAGATGAAATAAAGCATAGAGTTGCTTTAAATTAACAAATGAAATTTATCAAAATATAATTAAAGAGAATTATAGATCTTTTTTATATGATTTCGTGGATATAAATATCAATGACAACGGAGTTCGTATGAGAAAGTTATGGTCGTTTGAAGTTAAGATGAAAGTACGTTGCTATTTTTAGAAATTCAATGAAAGTTAAAGTCAACGGTCAAATTGTGGCTACTGTGGCATGGCATGGTGCTTATCACGGTGCGACAATAGATGAGTCACATAGACTTATGTCAACCGGAGAGCGACACGTGGCGAAAGGCCACGATATGTGGCAACATCGGATACCGACTGATCACCGCGGTGCGGCGACGCTATAGTGTATGTGTATATATATATATATATATATATATATATATATATATATATATATATATATATATCTAGAGAGAGAGAGAGAGAGAGTCAAGATCAAATAAGAAGGAAAATTTTGGTAGGAAGGTAAGAAGTTTTTCTTCTACATATTTTTTTAGCGAACAAACAAAATAAATCATTAGATGATTCATTTGTAAGATGATTCACAAGAAAATATTCCCAAAAAAACATCTTCATGATTCATTTTTAAGTAAATTAAGAAAAAAATCACGTTTATGACAATTTTAGTGAATAACAACAAAATCATTGTATAAATGAATCATCGAAATATTTTTTTGAGAATTTTTTTTTGTGAATCATGTTATTTTTGATTCATCTAGTGATTCATTTATTTTGTTCGTCAAAAAAATATGTAAAAAAAACTTTTTACTTTCCTACCAAAAAAATTTCTTACCGGATCTATGTGTGTGTGTGTTTTGTTTATGATTGAGATTTTTTGGGCACACGCAGTTGGAGATGTCGCTCGTGAAGCATTCTTGAGAGATTAGAAAAGAGGTGTTATACCGTTATACAGGAGCTACGGGGCTGAGTTACGAGATTCCTTGAGGTGTTACCATGTGATGAGCTAATAGGCATAGAAGGGTCGAAACGGAGACTGGAATTAGTCTGTTGACTAACCAGGTAAGTAACACTACTCTAACACCCGTGGTGGTGATAATTATATTACCCACTACGTGAAATAAATTGTGATCAATATGATTGAGAGATTGATGATTATTGAGAAATAAATCGTTATCGCGAGATTGACCATCTTGAGAGATTGATACTTGATTGATAGATCGATTATGATTGAGAGATAGAGCACATTTGATAGATTGATCTTGATTGAGAGAGAGAGAGGGAGAGAGAGATCATTTATAGAGAGATTGATCATGATCGAGAGAATTGATTTTTGATAAGAAAGATTCTTGATGAGATAGATGATTGAAAGATAGATTATTGACTGAGAGATAAATTATATTGCTAAAGGATAGATCATTGATTGAAATATCGATAATAACTGAGTGATAGATTATTACTGAGAAGTTGGTTAAGAGAATACAATTAATTTATATAAATTAATGGCTACATATTTAAGATAATACGTTACTTTGTGTGTGTGTGTCTATATATATATATATATATATATATATATATATATATATATATATATATATATATATATATATATATATATATATATATTGACTTATGTGATTTATATGATCTATATGATTATGTTATTGTAGTCGTTATTCACTAAGTTGTGAGACTTGCATTTTTGTGATGATCTATTTTGCTGGTAGATTATTGTGACGCCTTAATCGATCTTGTATTTGAGGTCATTACGATTCTTGTCATAACTTCTTGTATTCTAGAGTGCCAATGTACACCAAAATTATTTGTAAAATTTAAAAAAGAAATAAAATTTTAGGGTGTACCGTGGTAGAAAAAAATATGGGCATTACAGTATTAGATATATAGTTAATTTTTTCATTTGTTTATTTTATGTAATAAATTAGTTAGACTAGTTGTATTTTTTTCCAAATGTAACAAGTTGAAGAAATGATCACTTTGAGGATGACTTAACCACTTAAGACTATAATCCCAATCTTGAGCTTCTACTCTTAGTTTTTGGGCTTAATTATAATCTTAATGGTTTAAGTGTAACAACTTCTACAACACATGGAGCCTAGAAATCCTTTTGTAAGCAAGACTTGTTTTGGAAAGTGAGAGCTTGAAGACCCTTTATAAGTTTCCCTTATTCCCTTAAGAATATCCTAATAATTCTTGTGTTGGCTCACAAAAGTTATTACTAGTTATGGCTTGGTATATACACATTTTTATGAATGCTTGTGATATATATTTTATGATTGTTGTATGTTATGTCTTTTATAGGAAAATGGTTTTCACATGTTAAATAACATTTTATCATTGATGTGTATTTTTAATGCGTGTTGTAAAACGCTCAGACGACGCGCAAATGTGTGTCAAGGAAGGCCTTGTCATAACGAGAGACGACACGCTTTTGCGCGTCATCTATAGACGACGCGCATTTATGACACGCAATGCGTATCATTAAAACCCCTGTCAAGAAAGGCCATGTCATAAATGAAGATGACACACATTTTTGCGTATCGTAAATTTAAATGTTTAAAAAAATATATTTATATATTTACTAATTTTCAAATTAAATTTTCATTTAATGTCTCATAATAGAAAATAAAACACTATATACAAAAAATACAATCCATTGCACAAAATTTAATGTCATACAAATAATCGTTCAAATAGTAGACAAATGTAATACATAAAATGTGAAAGAGATGAAAGTCATCAACAAATACTAGTCGAACTACAAGAACTTGTTGCCGACCTTCACATCATCCGAGCTACTTTACTTGACACTATACACATCAACAAGACCTGCAAATTTGAATAATGCAACCATTAGATTAACATAAACCAACGAATCCCAATAAATTTATTGGGATTTTGTAAAGAGAAACTAAAACCAACTTTTAACCTTCAACTAAAACAATGTAAAAGATGAGGGAGGAGAATGCTTACTTGTATGGAAGCAACGGAGGAGTGACTATAGGTTTGTTGAAGAACACATGCAACTACTTTACACCAGAAATATCCATGTTCTGATATTGCATCTTTCAATTTTAAGAAGCAACCCGAAAATAACCGAGCAAAAAAAGATAAGTTTAAAGAACTTTAATACATTGCAATGCCTTGGAAATCTATAACCAAACCCATAATTATAATCATAATTTAGTAATATAATGTAATATGATATGAATATTATTGAAGATTAAAAAAATTAACCTGGTGCATTGCTTCCAACACTTCACTCTCTGCACATAATCTGTTGGATTTGTTGATCATGGAAAGAATCTAATCACACAGTTCCATTTGGATGTAGATAATTAATTGATTAACTTTTAATTTAATGGTCCAGGATTATTACTCTCAACACTAAACGAAACACATTCAAATGAGGAAAACAGTCCATTGTTCCAAAAAAAGCCTACAATTTTGACTTTTCATACCAAATCTAGAAAACTTAAATTTGAAATTCTAATTTGTTGCAAGGTCAACACAAACACCTATTATAAGAGATTTAATCTAGCTACCAATTTTTCTCAAAAACTTCAAAATTATATCAAATTTAAAGTTTAGAATTACTCATAACATCCAAACCAAAGCTGAATATAACAAAATCTACACCAGGTTAATGATATTCCAGGGGCACATCCCAAAAATAGAGTAGTTGAATGTCGTATCAAGAAAACTAACAACTAAATAATGTCAAATTTTCAATTATGAAATCACACGATTATTTGTTCATATTACACCATTCTTAATGTTTAAAAATGCCATAAAAATGTGCAACAACTGAAAAATATATGAAATTGAAAGTATACCTCATCTGACTTTACAGTGATGGGATCCAACTGAAATTCAATTTTCACATTCTTTTGCAGTATTTTATATTCTATTGAATAACAAAGTTAGAAATAGAATAAATATTTGAGAGCAATTTTCATGGAAAACAGATAAACTGATACCTCTATTATAGTTTCAAGAATTATTGTTTTCTGTTGCATAACTAAATTAGCTGATGAATACAATTAATTAGAATGTAAATTCTTGCTTGATATAATAACTTATGAACGTTTAGCTCAACCTATGTATACATAGAGAAAATTGTAGAGAAAATTGTGGAAGTTTATACAAGGGTTTTTGATTAATTCACACAATTTGTTAAAAATTTGGATTTTTGGCTCCAGGAGCTTCTTCAGGCATAAGTTGATCATGTTCACGCCTGACTGAAGCTGTTGGCCCAGTATCAGAATCACATGGAGAGTCAATGTTTTTTCTTCTTATCCATTGACTCAACCTAAAAGTCAAAACACCCAATAAGGGTTAAATAAATAAATAAAAGAAATCTAAAATTTAAATGGTTGTACCAAATGTAATTAATAAATAATAAGTAATAACATACCATGCGTTGGATATGTAGTACAAAGGTCCATCAAGGGATTTTCCAGCAAGAGCTGCTTCTGCATATTCTTTCATTACACTTCTTCCATCTTTATAGCTATCAGCACTCACTGTAGGACGTGCTGTTTCCTTAAGACACTCAATGCAACAGTCATTTTCACCTAACTCGGGCCCACCTCCATACTTGATTGATTCACAAGCAAACATAAAAGTCAAAGCCAGGGTTAAATACGGAAATTTATCATGTTTTGTTAAACGTAAACATATTACATACCTTGGAAGATATTTTATGCCAAGCTATGGCTGATAACCTTTTCATGGACCAAATCTTGGAAGCTGGTACTTTCCCATGTGAACATTGGATTGAAGTGTTGTCGATTATACTGTAGAAAGTGAATTAATTACAACTTTTGAGGAATAAATGATATGAATTGTGAAAATAACAACTTATGACTGCAAGCCGACGCACCCACAAGCCCTGTTCCAACAGTAGGATCGTTTCGGAGTAACCGTGTTTGCGAGTTCCCTGAAAGTCACTGCTCGGTGGTAAATTGTTAACAGTGAAAAACGAGAGTCATTAAGATGAAGTATAAGGGGAGAGGGGTTTGAAATAATATGCTAATCGTACCTAGTATCGAGGAATCAAAACAAGAGTCGAAGCGGTTTTTTGATGAATCGGTGATTTTTGGAATCGTCGACGGAATTCCTGCCAATCGTCGAATCGGCGATCCAATCGCCAAATAAATAATCAATTCGCTGAACCCAATCGTGAATCGGAGAAACCCAAGTCGATACAAACACATTCCCATCATACACTGACTGATTAATTGGATCGTGACGACGCTGTAACAAAGAGCGTTTCGGTCGGCGTTGGGATCAATTTTGTGCTGTGTTTGGGTACGGAACGTTCAGAATGTGGTTCGTGGCCTATTAAGCGACTCATGTGGCTATGGTTTTGGAACTGCAGTGAAGGGTAACACGACTGGAGTCACGATGATGTTTGAGGAATCTTGTGTTTTTAATTGAGAGAAGTAATGAGAGGGCCGAGAGTAGGTGGAGACATCGGTAGGAGACCTTTTGCTGGTGGGAGATCAGAGATTTGGTGATGGTGCGAGTTTGCTATGGGATAAAAGAGGAGCGATGAGTATATTAGGGTTTTTTTGGGTATTTGAGTAAGGGAGAGAAGAACGGTGGAATGAAGGTAATAACATGGCGGGACTTTCAAACTTTTCAGAATTTCGTTACCCCCAAAAGAAGTGACCCCGTGTTTCATTTAAAAAATATAAAGCGACATACTTAGAGGACGCGCATTTTATGTTATGTGCCCTCTGTGTTTTTTTTTTCAATGTGACACTTATTTTAGGACGCGCAAAAATGCGTGCCCTAAATCCTTCTAATTTTTGGAGAGCCGACATTATTTTAAGGGCACACACTATTGCGTATCATAAAACAGCGCGTGTCATGGTTCGCGCGTCGTAAAAGGCTGTTTTTCTAGTAGTGGCACTAGTTTTTTTATTTAAAATTTTAAGTCTATTGCATCTAAACCACACCTTACATACAGTGAACCTCATCGAGTATAATATATTTTTGATAAGCAAGGGTGTCGAACTCAAGGGGAATGGTAATGAGTTAATATTAGAATTTTTTATTATAGGTTATAATAAATAAAAGAAAGCAGTAAAAATGAGTTTTTTTATTAAATCTCAAACAAATCAATAACTAACGAACTAGATATACTGATTGGAAACGAATCACTTTAGGCACTTTGGTTTAGTTTAGATTACTTCTCAAAATCATGGTTAAATTCATTAATAGTTCAATGGATTTATTAGTTGCTTACCGAATTCTAATGTGACTAGTTATCTTGATCGGATTTCCTAGTACTAATAATTAAGGAACAACTAAGACAACGATCATGTAATTAGTGAGCACATAATTAACTTAATATATTCACTATATGAAAGATATGATATAGTGATTTCTCATCAATGCTCATAACAATAAATCAAAGCATAACATGGATATCTAATACTCTCTAACACATCCAAAGTCACAGATTAACATTACATAACCCTGGGATTTGATCAATCTCTAGTCCTAATAGTTTAATGGTCATAAACTAATTAAGATTCAAGTTAATGTAATTAGATTGGTCCTCTTAACTACACGTACCTTAGTAATATGAAATAAGAGTCATTGTAACACTCGGTATTCCAGGTCGGATCGATTTGGGGTTTCCAGGAGTCAAGGCTTGGTTTTGGGGTAAAACCAAGGCTCACGACAATTGTAACATCCTGACTCCCAGGTAAATTTAATTATATTATATTCATTTTTGATAGGGCAACTCGACGAGTTGGAGGCCCCAACTCGCCGAGTAGAGATGGAGATTCTTGCGTGATTCTTAGAGTCTACTCGACGAGTTGGTGAACCCGACTCGACGAGTAGGTGCTGAGTGAGAAAACCCTAATTTCAGGGTTTGTGTCATATTTAAAGGACCTTAAGCCCTCATTTCTGCCTCCCTTATCACTTTAACACCCTGAGAGAAACCCTAAACGAGCTAGTGTCATTTATAAGAGAGAGAGAGAGAGAGAGAGAGAGAGAGAGAGAGAGAGAGAGGCTAAGAGAGTGTATCTTGGTGAAATCCTTGAAGGAGCTTGAAGAGCAAGAGGCTTGGAACAAGAAGGAGACCTTGGATCCAACATCTACACTGTTGTAGCAACCATCCAGAGGTAAAAAGTCGCCACCTTGATCACTTAGTTGTTAAATCTCTTCACTAGGAAGTTATGGCCATTCTTAGCATTCTTTTTTTAGCCTTTGGGTTGTTTGAGCATGCCATGAAGTTGAAACTTCAGATCTGGACTGTATGAGGTCCCTTGAGCATAAAGATCCAAGCTTTATTAAGCTATTGGCCAAGTTCCAAGCATTAAACCTTCTATAGAGTTTTGTTTTGGCATTTTGAGCCCTAGGTGCCATGCATGGACGTAAAGTTTGCAACTTTACGTGGTAATTCAGCCTTGGGAGGCTAGATCTAGAGTTTGGGACATTATTTCTGCTTGGAATCGTCTAAATGAGAATTTGACTAGAGGGACTCGATGAGTGCATGAGCCAACTCGACGAGTCGGTTAGGGTTTTCCCTGATAGTCTGGACGCACTACAACTCGGCGAGTTGATAAGACAACTCGGCAAGTTGAGTTGGAGTTTTCCCGATTTTTCTGAGAACAAGAGGAACTCGACGAGTCGCATAGGTGCACTCGACGAGTTGGGTCAACATGGACTGTTGACTCGAGTGTTGACTTCCGTTGACTTTTAGGGTTTGGTCAAGTGATAGATTTGAAGACCATGGAAGGGTAAAATGGTCTTTTCACCCTTTCTAAGAGTTAGTAAAGGGGTTAGCTTAATAGCTTTAGAGTGTTTATTTCAAAGTGTTAATTAGAGATGGTTATGATATGTAGGCGGAGTCGAGACCGATCGTTGAGTACGAGACATATTTACTTTGCTTACGAGGTGAGTCTTCTCACTATACTTACCTGAGTGGAAATATTGTGTGACCGGAGGGTCTTAATTGAGTTATCGACCGGAGGGTCCTATGTGCTTATATTGAGTTATGTGATATTATGCATCTTGTCTTTGTGATATATGCTATATTATTTTGTGCCTTACTGAGTAGGACCGCAGGGTCCAAACTGAGTTGTGAGATCGGAGGGTCTTCACATGTGACATCCGCCTAAAATGGATTCGGGTCAACCCAACCCAATTGGAAATTTAATAAACCCTACTCAAGATTACTTGACGCTAATAGGATCAAAACCCACACACTACGATATAAATTGATGTTAATAGCAACCTAGTATAGTACAACGTTATAACTATAATCAAATTAAATTTTGATACCATATTAAAATCAAATCAAAGTATAATGCTCTAATTAAATTAAAAGAATCAAACTTGAATGATATAATTAAACTTCAAATCAAAGTAGATTGTTATAATCAAATAATAACCTATCTTTTATAAAACTCCATTTTTATAAACTTTCCATTAAATTTTATAAAACTCTATTTTTATAAACTTTACTTTAAATTTTATAAAACTCTTATATTAATTATATAAAAGATGCTTGTGTTAGTGGGAAATTATGAAGACCACCAAAAGCAAAAAGATTATTCCCATGGTCTCCCACTCACACCTCCCATCCACTTTCCTTTCCTTTTTCTCCCAACATATTATTCTCTTCACCACTTAAACCTTCTCTATTCTTTCTCTCACTCTCAATCTCGAAATTCATCCAAGAGATACTCATATTCCAGCCAAGAACAATCTATTATACTCAAATCTTCATCCCTCTTGAAGCATTCATCAAGGTATGTTGTTAAAAGTTTCAAATTCATACAAGAAACAAATTAAATCCACCAAAATATCTAAAATTCATTTTATGCATAAACCTGATTTTTCTCAGAATACCATCAATAAAATAAGAAGTTCTGGAAATTTTCAGAAAATAACTTATTTTTATTGAATTATTATAATTATTGCAATAAAGTAGGGCAATAATTCACATAAACTACTTGTTGCATTCAATAAATTCTGAGAAAATTCTGGGATGACCTATATATTGATTAAACATGATATATGAAGTTTCATGCATTTATATTACTGTTTACTATTATTTATGATTTTATTGATTAATTAATAATGAAATATATAAAAAATACTTCCCATAGTCACAAATATCTAAAACTTATGCACTGGGCTCTATATCATGTTATAAAACTATGGTTAATTTTACAGAATTTTTGGGAATAATTTACTATTTTTCCCGAATTTTGTGTTGTTTAATCATTAAAATATTAAATAAATACTAAAACAGTTCAGAAAAATATAAAAATTTTACAGTAATTCATATTGTATGAAATAATGATTTCATAATAATTTCATAATTTTTCAATACTGTTTACTATTTAAAACCATTTTCCTAAGTATTTAAGCATGTAAAAATGCATTTTAATGATTATTTCATATAAATAATTGTTAAAATCTGTAAATAATTATAATTGGGCAAGTTATTATTTTAATAAGAAATTATTAAAATCTGGCCTAAATTGAAAATATAAATTAATTATGCAAAGTAATTAATTCAATTTAAAATTCATTTAACAAATGAATACCTTAATATTCTAATCAAAATGAATTATTGTTAATTCATCTAATATAAGAATATGTGTCTAATTATTTGTATTAATACTCCATTCTCGTTTAGCAGTTCCTAAACCAAAACTATTAATTATATTAGGTTCTACGCCATTTTGACCCGAACCGTCTATCGTACGACACACGCATTTCGTTTTGGGACTAATGTGAGTAATCTACCCCATAATTTATAATTTTCAATACTTTTGGGGTGTATCATGTGGTTCTAATATGTTCCAACTTCATTTTATTTTTTTTATCACAATTGAGACATTGTTGGAACATTTATACGTGAGTCATTAATTGTATAACTATTGTTTGTTTACGCTACATGTACTTGTAGTGCATTATCATTTTTAGTCTAATCTCCATGACTATGCCCGTATTCTTGAGGTACGTTATGGACAATAATAGCGCTATTGGGTTGACCACCCCGCCTTGGGACGTTAAGGTGATTGATCGCACGTGGTTGAGTGTGTTTGATGATTAGATGCTCTATCCTATATATATTTATATATATATATACATATGTATATATAGGGTGAGGACTTATTGTTGTTGTTATCATTTGTTAATCAATTTTTGATTTATAAACCGTTATCTCAAATACAATTGTTTGTCGACTTCAAAAGAAAACAAATTTCAAATTATAAATGTTTCAACTTCACAATTTTCTCTACTAAAATTAGATTACTCACCAACTCTCGTAGTTGACCTGTTTTTACCCATGATGCAGATTTGAAGAATGAAGATTGATGAAAAATAGGTTGTGCCTTAGAAATCCACAAGACAATTTAAATTTGATGTAATAAATGTTGTTCGTATTTGGATTTGTATTTGTATGTTGTGGATCTTGTTTGCATACTTAGTACTTAATTGAATCTAATCATATTATAACATAGTTGTCATGAGACTTTGAACAATATATCACGCCTTGATCGATTCCGACAAGGATCGGGGTGTGACAGATTGGTATCAGAGCCCTTGACTATAGGGAATTAGGTTAATTGCCTTGACCTAGTCTATAGCCTCTAGGGTCCTCTCGTATGCTAGTTTATAAAATGCGCACACAACTGCATGCAATTCGCACTTAGAAACTCCTAGGAATACCTTTGTGTGTTAATTGCTCCCTTAAGTGCATACGTATTACTTCTGACACTTATATGTGTGCATACACTGGTGAATATTCTCGTCTTTCTCTGAAAATCGTACACATATTCAAGTAGTTTTGTATATACATATATATTCCTTAGAGCTCATAGGAAATTCAAAGTCATCCACTCTAGTTGGGTAGGATCATAGTAATGGACGCGTAGTAACTGGAAGGGGGAGGTGCCGGTAGCCCGAAAGTCCTGACTAGGTAAGCATTCGTATACATCCCAATCAACCGAGGGACCAGTTTGCTTATCTGGGGACCAAAGGCGAGAGTTCCCAAACCTATAGGCCAAAGCGCGTCATTCACATTACTTTTGAGCCATCAAAATACCCGATCTTATCAAACGTATCCGAAAAGATACACTCCAAAATGGCCAACTCATTGGACTATTAAGTTCCCTAATGGGCCTAGTAGTGGGAAAGACATGTGAAAACTTAGTTTTGTGGGGGCCCACGCAAGTGCTACATGTTTCACATTTAGTAACCATGGAAAGCCCAAAAGGTGCCCAACACTCCTAACCATGGCCCAACAAGTGTTTTACAATTATTTTACCCAACAATGTCTAAAAACTTTATTTCCATAATCAATTTACAAATAACTCACAAGTCCATATGCGTGTTTCTCGTAGATGGCATTACGACCCCCATACGCTGCTCGCAACAACCGAAGGCTAGCTGCCCTTATCGCCAAGGAGGTAGCAAACGTCATCCCAACAATTGCAACCCAACTTCATTCTCTTCAGCCACAAGCTCCAGCAACCACTCCTCGTTGCTCGTTCAAGCACTTTCGTAACTGCAATCCGCCTTACTTCAAAGGCATCGATGGTGCCACCGCACTCCTCACATGGATTGAAGAAATGGAGAGTACTTTCATCTATAGCGAGTGTCCTGAGGACCTGATGGTCCGTCATGCTACAGGGTGCCTCCAAGGTCATGCTCTCACATGGTGGAACCTAGAAAAACGGGCAAAGGGAGAGGTTGTTGCCTTGGGAATGACCTGGTCAAAACTAAAGGAACGCATGATGGAGAAGTTCTGCCCTGACAGCGAATTGCAAACTCTCGAGGATGAATTCTGGAATCTGAAACAGGTGGGAGGCGACAACGCGACCTACACCAATAGATTCCATGATCTCTCGAGACTCCTACCTCACATGGTTCAACCTATGAAAACTGCAATACGTCGCTACATCAAAGGGTTACCACGCCAGATCCGTGATTCGGTGACCAGCAGCAGGCCATCTACCCTAGAATCCGCCATTGAAATAGCAGGTCAACTCAACGAGGACAATATGAACGATGGTGTCCTCCCACGCAAGGGTTCAAAGATGTCAACTGAAAAGCCGACCCCTGAGACCCCCCTAATTGTCAAGTCCAAGTCCTCCCACCGACATGACAAAAAGAAGCGGAAAAGTCATCACCACAACCATGCTGTTATTACCCCTGCTACTCCTATCACCCAAGTCACCCCACAAGCCCAAACGAATAAAAAGCCGTATACTGGACCTCACCCCCTCTGTAACCACTGTAACTATCACCATATGACCACCAGCCCGTGTCGCCTCTGTACGAATTGTGGTCGCTATGGCCACTTGGCAGACACATGTCGTGCACCAAAAACTCAGCGACCACTCTATCTACCCTCAAATCAGCAAACACAAACCCGGTATCCAACTGGAACATGCTTCAACTGTGGTGACCCCACCCATTTCAGAAACGCGTGTCCTAGGCTAGTCAATATCATCAACACCCAAGCCCAGGCAAATCCAACAATGCAGGTTCCAGCTCCCAAAGGCCGAGCCTTTGTCATTACCGCAACCCAAGCAAAGACCGATAACAAGGTCGTAAATGGTACGTTTCTCATAAATAACTGCTACGCGTCAGTACTTTTTGATTCAGGTGCCGATAAAAGTTTTGTGTCTTTGGAATTTGAGCCCATACTTCACACACCTCGCACGATTCTTGATGAATACTTTACCGTAGAAGTCGCCGATGGAAAATACGTTTCACGAAATGCAATCATCCAAGATTGCACTTTCGATTTTTGCGGTCATAAATTTTCTGTCAATTTAGTTCCTATGGAACTTGGTAGCTTCGACATCATCGTAGGAATGGATTGGCTATCCCAAAACCATGCTGAAATAGTATGTTACGATAAGTTCATTCGTATTCCTCTCGCCGACGGTCAAAGTCTTCGTATTTATGGCAAGACTCATTCGAAAAAGCTTAGTCTTATGTCATGTACTCAAGCTCGATCATATCTACGAAAAGAATATATGGATTTCTTAGCCCATGTGGTGGAAACAAAGGTCAAAGAAAAGAAGATCGAAGATATTCCGATAGTACGAGACTTTCCCGACATCTTTCCTGATGATGTATCTGGACTCCCTCCAGTACGTGAGCTAGAGTTCCGCATCGAACTTGTTCCCGAGGCTACTCCCATAGCCAAGTCTCCATATCGGTTGGCTCCAGCCGAGATGCAAGAATTGGCAAGTCAGCTCCAAGAATTAACTGATAAGGGATTTATCCGCCCTATTACTTCACCCTGGGGAGCCCCGGTTCTCTTCATCAAAAAGAAAGATGGTTCGTTTCGTATGTGTATCGATTATCGGGAGTTAAATAAATTAACCATCAAGAACCGATATCCGTTACCTCGGATCGACGACCTTTTTGATCAGCTTCAAGGAGCTTCATGCTTCTCAAAAATTGACCTTCGCTCGGGTTATCACCAACTTCGAGTACGGGAAGAAGACATCCCCAAAACCGCTTTCCGAAGCCGCTATGGTCATTACGAGTTCACTGTTATGCCTTTCGGCCTAACAAATGCCCCTGCCGTATTCATGGACTTGATGAATCGGGTATTTAAACCTTATCTCGACCGTTTTGTTATCGTCTTTATTGATGACATCCTCATTTACTCCAATACAAAGGCAGAGCATGAAAGACACCTTCGCCTAACTCTCCAAACGTTGCAAGGAAATCGGCTCTACGCCAAATTTTCGAAATGCGAGTTTTGGTTAAATGAGGTACAATTCCTTGGTCATATTGTAAGTGACAAGGGTATTTTAGTCGATCCCGCAAAAGTTGAAGCAGTCCAGAATTGGAAAGCCCCACGTACCCCCAAGGAAATTCGGTCCTTCCTCGGTTTAGCCGGTTATTACCGGCGTTTCATTTCAAATTTCTCAAAGATTGCTTTACCGCTTACTTCTCTCACTTGCAAGGGTATACCATTTGATTGGGGACCCAAGCAGGAATACGCTTTCCAAACCCTTAAACAAAGTTTGTGTAACGCTCCGATTCTTACACTCCCTGAAGGATCCGAAGATTTCGTGGTATTCTGTGATGCCTCCAATCTCGGTCTAGGTTGTGTTTTGATGCAAAAGGGAAAGGTTATAGCTTACGCATCACGACAGCTCAAAATCCACGAAAGAAATTATACGACTCATGATTTGGAGCTCGGTGCCGTGGTTTTCGCTCTTAAAATTTGGAGGCATTACCTTTACGGCACTAAATGCGTAATTTTCACCGACCACAAGAGCTTGCAACATATTCTTAATCAAAAGGAACTCAATATGAGGCAAAGACGATGGGTCGAGCTCCTAAATGATTACGAGTGTGAAATACGCTATCATCCGGGCAAGGCAAACGTCGTAGCCGACGCGTTAAGCCGAAAAGAACATGCCCATGCATTTCATCTAATATGTTCTCCTATCTTGTCCAATCTCAGCGACCGAATTCAAGGAGCCCAACACTCGGCAATTACCGAAAATGACATGCCCACGGGAATTGATGGGGAGTTGGAAACTAAATCTGATGGTATTTTCTATTATCAAGATCGCATCTGGATCCCAGATCGTGACAATCTTCGTATATTCCTGATGGAAGAAATCCATAAAACCCGATATTCCATTCATCCGGGCACTGACAAGATGTATCATGGCCTGAGAACCAATTATTGGTGGTCGGGAATGAAAAAGGATATTGCTTTATTCGTGGCCAAATGTCTTACATGTTCCAGGGTCAAAGTAGAACATCAACGACCCTCTGGACTGTTGGTCCAACCAGAAATCCCCAGGTGGAAATGGGAAGCGATCGCCATGGATTTCGTAACCAAACTTCCCTGTACCACAAAAGGACACGACAGCATTTGGATAATCATTGACCGTTTGACCAAATCCGCTCATTTCCTTCCCATCCGTGAAAATTTCAAAGTCGAAAAACTTGCTCGGATTTACATCAACGAGATAGTTAGTCGGCATGGCATTCCTCTCAGCATCATTTCAGATCGTGATGGGAGATTTCTCTCTCGGTTTTGGCAATCACTTCAAACAGCCATGGGAACCCGCCTCGATCTCAGTACCGCCTATCATCCTCAGACCGACGGTCAATCTGAGAGGACTATTCAAACACTCGAAGATATGTTGAGGGCGTGTGTCTTGGATTTCGGAGGAAACTGGGACTCTCATTTACCGTTGGTGGAATTCTCCTATAATAACAGTTATCATTCTAGCATCAAGATGCCACCATTTGAGGCATTGTATGGCCGTAAATGCCGATCTCCTATTTGTTGGCATGAAATTGGTGAGTCCCACGTGATTCGCGCAACAGTGGATTCTCCAATCGTTGGTCCTGAGCTTATCCAGGAAACAACCGACAAAATCACTCAGATTCGCGATAACCTTCTCGCAGCTCGTAGCCGACAAAAGAGTTATGCCGACAAGCGACGCAAACCGCTTGAATTTACCCTGGGTGACATGGTCATGTTAAAAGTGTCCCCATGGAAAGGTGTGGTTCGATTTGGACGCAAGGGTAAATTGGCACCACGCTACGTAGGCCCGTTTAAGATCATAAAAAGGATCAGACCAGTAGCCTACAAGTTGGATCTACCAACAGAGCTTAAGAAAGTTCACCCAGTATTTCATATAGCCAACCTCAAGAAGTGTTTAGCAGACGAGAACCTTCATGTTCCTCTCGAGGATATCCAAATCGACGAGACAATGCAATTTACCGAGAAACCCTTGGAAATTGCCGACCGAAAGGAAAAGCAACTCAAAAGAAGTCGCATTCCCCTGGTTAAGGTCAGGTGGCAGTCGGCACGTGGACCTGAGTATACATGGGAGCGTGAGGATCATATGCGTACCAAATACCCACAACTTTTCTCTTAAGGTACTCTCTTCTTAAATTTCGGGACGAAATTTCCTAAAGTAGGGGAGACAGTGACATCCGCCTAAAATGGATTCGGGTCAACCCAACCCAATTGGAAATTTAACAAACCCTACTCAAGATTACTTGACGCTAATAGGATCAAAACCCACACACTACGATATAAATTGATGTTAATAGCAACCTAGTATAGTACAACGTTATAACTATAATCAAATTAAATTTTGATACCATATTAAAATCAAATCAAAGTATAATGCTCTAATTAAATTAAAAGAATCAAACTTGAATGATATAATTAAACTTTAAATCAAAGTAGATTGTTATAATCAAATAATAACCTATCTTTTATAAAACTCCATTTTTATAAACTTTCCATTAAATTTTATAAAACTCTATTTTTATAAACTTTACTTTAAATTTTATAAAACTCTTATATTAATTATATAAAAGATGCTTGTGTTAGTGGGAAATTATGAAGACCACCAAAAGCAAAAAGATTATTCCCATGGTCTCCCACTCACACCTCCCATCCACTTTCCTTTCCTTTTTCTCCCAACATATTATTCTCTTCACCACTTAAACCTTCTCTATTCTTTCTCTCACTCTCAATCTTGAAATTCATCCAAGAGATATTCATGTTCCAGCCAAGAACAATCTATTATACTCAAATCTTCATCCCTCTTGAAGCATTCATCAAGGTATGTTGTTAAAAGTTTCAAATTCATACAAGAAACAAATTAAATCCACCAAAATATCTAAAACTCATTTTATGCATAAACCTGATTTTTCTCAGAATACCATCAATAAAATAATAAGTTCTGGAAATTTTCAGAAAATAACTTATTTTTATTGAATTATTATAATTATTGCAATAAAGTAGGGCAATAATTCACATAAAATACTTGTTGCATTCAATAAATTCTGAGAAAATTCTTGGATGACCTATATATTGATTAAACATGATATATGAAGTTTCATGCATTTATATTACTGTTTACTATTATTTATGATTTTATTGATTAATTAATAATGAAATATATAAAAAATACTTCCCATAGTCACAAATATCTGAACCTTATACACTGGTCTCTATATCATGTTATAAAACTATGGTTAATTTTACAGAATTTTTGGGAATAATTTACTATTTTTCCCGAATTTTGTGTTGTTTAATCATTAAAATATTAAATAAATACTAAAACAGTTCAGAAAAATATAAAAATTTTATAGTAATTCATATTGTATGCAATAATGATTTCCTAATAATTTCATAATTTTTCAATACTTTTTACTATTTAAAACCATTTTCCTAAGTATTTAAGCATGTAAAAATGCATTTTAATGATTATTTCATATAAATAATTGTTAAAATCTGTAAATAATTATAATTGGGCAAGTTATTATTTTAATAAGAAATTATTAAAATCTGGCCTAAATTGAAAATATAAATTAATTATGCAAAGTAATTAATTCAATTTAAAATTCATTTAACAAATGAATACCTTAATATTCTAATCAAAATGAATTATTGTTAATTCATCTAATATAAGAATATGTGTCTAATTATTTGTATTAATACTCCATTCTCGTTTAGCAGTTCCTAAACCAAAACTATTAATTATATTAGGTTCTACGCCATTTTGACCCGAACCGTCTATCGTACGACACACGCATTTCGTTTTGGGACTAATGTGAGTAATCTACCCCATAATTTATAATTTTCAATACTTTTGGGGTGTATCATGTGGTTCTAATATGTTCCAACTTCATTTTATTTTTTTATCACAATTGAGACATTGTTGGAACATTTATACGTGAGTCATTAATTGTATAACTATTGTTTGTTTACGCTACATGTACTTGTAGTGCATTATCATTTTTAGTCTAATCTCCATGACTATGCCCGTATTCTTGAGGTACGTTATGGACAATAATAGCGCTATTGGGTTGACCACCCCGCCTTGGGACGCTAAGGTGATTGATCGCACGTGGTTGAGTGTGTTTGATGATTAGATGCTCCATCCTATATATATTTATATATATATATATATACATATGTATATATAGGGTGAGGACTTATTGTTGTTGTTATCATTTGTTAATCAATTTTTGATTTATAAACCGTTATCTCAAATACAATTGTTTGTCGACTTCAAAAGAAAACAAATTTCAAATTATAAATGTTTCAACTTCACAATTTTCTCTACTAAAATTAGATTACTCACCAACTCTCGTAGTTGACCTGTTTTTACCCATGATGCAGATTTGAAGAATGAAGATTGATGAAAAATAGGTTGTGCCTTAGAAATCCACAAGACAATTTAAATTTGATGTAATAAATGTTGTTCGTATTTGGATTTGTATTTGTATGTTGTGGATCTTGTTAGCATACTTAGTACTTAATTGAATCTAATCATATTACAACATAGTTGTCATGAGACTTTGAACAATATATCACGCCTTGATCGATTCCGACAAGGATCGGGGTGTGACATCACCGAGATATAGGAATGGAGGGTCTGGACCGAGTTGTGAAGACCGGGGGGTCTTCACTAAGACACATTACCGGAGGGTCCACACTGAGCCGTGAGACCGGAGGGTCCTCACCGAGATGCATGACCGGAGGGTCTATGCTGAGCTATATCCACGAGAGGCTTATTATTTGTGTATATGGTATATTGGGGAACTCACTAAGCTTCGTGCTTACCGTGTTGTGTGATATGTGTTTCAGGTACATCTCAGGTATGCGGGAAGGCGCCGACTTGATTGCACACACGAGTTGGAGTTTATATTTTGAGGATTCTGGGATATTATCAAACAATTCTTGTCTTGAGTTTTGATAACTTATACATTGTGGTTTTTGAGAAATGTGATTTGGAGTTTTATGTGATTTTAAAAATGAAAAATTTGCTTGAAAATTTAGAGCGTTACACACGACGTGAGCCATAGAAGGGTCACGACATGAGTGGGGACTAAATGAAAATGTTGAATTATACTGAGCGCACGATGTGAGCCATAAGAGCTCACGACATGAGATATGCTGCAGCCCAAGCCCATGATCTTTTAAGGTTTCCTTCGTATTTAAACCCCATAAAATTCATTATAGGGTTCCAAAACAGTGTCATTCGTCCCTAAACTCAGTAAAACCCTAAATCTAGCCTCTTAATGTGATTCTTGAACTTTTGGTGGAGTTTTGGTTTCTTGAAGAGGAAGAGATCATCATGGAAGCATAGTTTCAGCTTGGAAGTGTCATTTGCAACCTCTAGCTACACTTCTGGACCAATATGAGTAACAAGATCCAAGCTTTATGTTTCTTTGTTACTAGATCTAAAGTTTTATGCATGTTTAGCCATGGTTTAAGAGTTAGAGTGTTAGGACTCCATAACTTTGGCAACTTTATGGGTCCTTAGGGTCCCTTGGTGCTTGTATGTTATGGATCTAAGTTTTGGAGGATGTTTGAATTCATATTTGAGAAATTACCTCCTTTATCTTCATGAATGACCTAGTTTGAGCTCAAATATTGTTTTTGACATACGGGGCCATAAAGCATCAATTTTTATGATCCTAGGAGTGTTAGGAAGCCTCCTGGAAAATATGCAGCGATGGCTTAACGGATTAAGAGGTATCTGGATCAAAATGGTGTACAGACGAATATCACGACATGATCTATAGATGTCATATCGTGAGGATTGTAAGGCCATGCTATTTTGTCCTATAGTGGCTCACGACGTGAACCCTAGATGTCACGTCGTGAGGGTTTGCTGACTGTTCACTTTTGTAGACCGTTGACCGTTGACTTTTTGACCAAGTTTGGCTTTGGGTCAAACTTGAGGATTTGGGGCTATTGATTGAGATTCTATCCGGTTCTGGTGTTATTGGATTCGTAGGAGAAAGCAATGTTTAAAAAGAGATCGTATCGCAGAGTTCAGAGTTCTTCGATTTAGGTGACTTTTGCCTCATTGTACCCGTGGGTCAAAGACACCAATGTCGGCCCACTAGTTTTGGTTATCTTTAGCAGAAGGATGCCATAAGGATTGTATATAGTCATATAGGATAGACTGGGGACTCTTGATCTAGGCTCTTTTACTTGTTCCTTGTTTGATTGTGGTTCCAGAGTAGGATCACATGTCTGGGTGTCTATCTCACCTTTGAGTACATACGGTTATGCATTCCTTAGATTGTTGGTATTTAGTATGTTGCTATGTTGTAGTGACCTGTTAGATCTGTATGTGTACCTGTACTTGTTGGTCATCATCTAGTGGAGTACCCTAGGGACTGTATGTAGTCATGTAGGATAGTCTGAGAACTCTTGATCTAGGCTTTCTTGCCTGTTCCTTGTCTGGTTGTGGCTCTAGATTAGGATCATCTGTTCGGGTGGCTATCTCACCTCTGGTTACTTATGGTTACACACTTCATGGAGGTTAGCTAGTAGCAGGACAGTATGCGGTGCGAGGAATAATAGGCAATAGTAAGTTGTATGATTGCTTTTTGCATGTATTATGTGCCTACTTGATCCTGATTGTTTATATGTCGACATATGGTAGTAGTGGATATAGGCGATCCTGCTTTGTGTGGTAGGCCAAGATACCCGGTGCGGGTCGTCTGTAAGACGAAGGCACTGAGGCTCGGGAAGAAGGGTTGCATTGAGGCGGTAGGCCAACAAACCCTGGGTATTCCATCCTGATGGTTGATTGGACCCATTGCATGTTGGCATTCCTATCCAAGGACTGATTGGGCCTGGGCATTCCAACCAGGAGGTTGTGGGCCATTATGTATGCTTGTGTGTTTATCGTAAGGGGTATTTTGGGGGAAACTCACTAAGCTTTATGCTTACCCAGTTGTTTATTGTTTCAGGTATCATCAATGGCTATGGGAAGGCAAAGGCGGGACTGTACACACTCATCAACAACATTGAGGATGCTGCTTTTTCTATAATACTCTGATTTTTAATAAATGTAATTTGGAATAAATGGTTTTCTTAATAATGGATTTATAAATTGGGAAGTTTTACCTTAATAAAAATGGAAAATTTTGGTTGTGAAAAACGGGACGTCACAAGTTGGTATCAGAGCCCTGGTTTCAGTGAATTGGAGGAACACTTGTGTGAGTCCAATCTCAAACTAGGATCCGAGAGTTTTTGTAAAAAGTTTTTGAAAAAGAATTTATAATCAAAGGGTTGGGTTAGGGACATGGACTTGGTCTCTTGTCATGCTCTTGTTTGATTGTTGGCTTAGGATCGGGAACGTGGACCTTAACTTAACTTTGGTTTTTCAGGAAGATGCAGTGTGTATAATTAGCCAGAGCCCAAATAGGAAAGTGGTTCCTAGAATACCCATACTTGTTTTATTTACTGAGTTATGATTTTGCTGATATATGAATTGTTAGAAAAGCATGCTAGTGGATAAGGTTCTTATAGAAACTATTGGATAGAAATGCTTGACTTCCGTGATGCCTTATGATATAGGAAGTTGCTTGCCTGATATATATTACTTGATTTTTGATTGTTGCGTGTATCTTGATTAGTTGTATATGGTCGGGATTGAATAGCCTTAGAATGATCGACTTATCCTTACTTCCTGTTCCTTGTTTGGTTGTGGACTTAGGGTAGAGTCGATTATTCGACAGTCTATCTGATCTCGTATTGTGTACAACAAGGATGCACAAAAGCAACCAGTGGTATAAGACCGAGGGTAATCCTAGGAAGAGTGCCTAGGAAGTTAGTTGTAGCTCGCAAGAGAAGTGGGTATTATCACACCTAGGAGGGGTCTAGTACAGTGACTTAGGACTTTGGGATGAATTTTGAATCGGCTACGGATAGGTGTGAAGGTAGTATGTTCCCGTACTACTGAAAGCACATGATCCATATGAGATTAAGGAGGAATTTCGACGTTACTAAGGAACTAATAGGAGTAGGGCCTGGTGTGTGGAGCACTGTGTTGTAATGGTTGATCTTTCCTTGGTATATTTTCAGTATGGCGACCATTGAAGGTTTAGGATTTGGAGCTCGTAACACTTGAAGGGTATGTCTGAGTGAGGAATAGATTCGTGGGATCATTGTTGCAGAAGTGGTTAAGGCGATCAGGGAGGCTACTCCGGAGTTGTTTGGGTTGGTCAAGACTGCCATGGTCGAGCTATTCGATGATCGCTATGCGACAATTTTTGAGGATGTTGTTGCTGCAACTAACATGGTTGTTGCTACTGTAGGCGTTCTAGGAGAGAGAGCTTTACAGTACCGAGACTTTGACATTACGAAGCCTCCAGAGTTTGATGGGGTTAAGGACCCAATTATAGCGATGAGATGGTTGTCTATTGTGGAGGGTTGTTTCTTCACATGTTCTTGTCCGGATGACCAGAAGGTCAAGTGCGACATGAAGCTTCTCAGGATAGGGGTGAAGGATTGGTGACTAGTTATTACACTCCTGAGCAGAGGGCTTACGTGACTTGGGAGCGGTTCTCGGAGATATTCCATGCGAGATATGTTCCCCTGGTGGAAAGGTTGAGACTGGCCCAGGAGTATCTGGATCTGAGGCAGACGACCGAGTCGGTGACGGATATCACCAAGATGTTCACTAAGAGGGATTTGTTCAGGCCTGCGTTCACTGCTTCAGAGCAGGCTCAGATGACTCGATATTTGAGTATGCTTAAGACGGACATTCGGCAGTTTGTGTCTATCCAGTGACATAGTACCCTCGCCGAAATTCAGGATCCCGCGAGGAAGAGAGAGATTGACATAGAGACCTAGGCGAGGGAGGAGCGTCAGGCCCCGGTTCAGTCCCAAACTACATTGAAGCGGTTCAAGTCTGCCGGTCGGAGTTCGTGATTAACAGAAGGGAGGTGCATATCTTTTTTATGTCACAGGTTCGACGAGGAGGGCCATTTTGGTAGAGATTGCAGGCGGAGTGCGCAAGTTTGTTTCCATTGTGGCCAGGAAGGCCACATCATAGCTCATTGTCCTTTTATCGTTTTCGGTGAGGTGTTGGATCCTACACCCCTGGCTTGGCACTTACCATACGATCGTCATGGGACGACCGGAGTCCCGAGGATTGAGAACTGAGTTGACAGATCTCCTATTCAGCAATTATGGTGGTATTGGTATTCATCTGTAATTTATATTTGTGTTTCAAAGTTTAATTGTAATCTTGGATGATCAGTTTAATGGAATTATCTTATTTAGCTTTGCTTAAATTGATTTCTTGTTATGAATGGGCTAATCATCATTTCCTCGGTTGTATGTGTATTTGAATTTATGAATATTATGTGGGTTCAGATTCTTCTACGTATGTGGATATCAATAGTTGGGATCAAGTGGTAAAGTTCAAGTTAGTCTAGGTATCGAAGGATTGTGAAGTTGTCAGAATCTAGCATATCTCAAGTGGGGGAGAGTGGAACCACGCAGCAGGAAGACCTTGTGTCAAGGTTCGGTTCTCAATCGCATTTCTCCAAGTTCAAGACTTTCGCGCAACTGCTGAATCTTTCAGTTTCGCGTTAAGATCATCATCAATTGTTGGATTTCCTATTAATTCACATTAGTTTAGTGGTGGAATAATATATGTAGGGTGTGCTTGTGCTTTAGAATATAGGGTGTAAGGAGCCCAGGTTGAGGGATGTGATGAGGGCTTCCTTGCCTGTTCTTGTTTGATTGGGGCTTGGAGGTCTGAGTCACGGGCCAAAGACCTAGTAGGATTAGTTAAGTCTTGTTGAGCCGAGTGTTGTTGTTGATTAGTGGATCAGGGGTAGGCCCACGTGTTGTTGTTGGTTAGTGGATCGGGGGTAGGTCCAAGTGTTGTTATTAGTTAGTTGAGCAAGGTAGGCCTGAGTGTTGTTGTAGGTTAGTGGATCGGGGGTAGCCCTGAGTGTTGTTATTGGTTAGTGGATCGGGGGTAAGCCCAAGTGTTGTTGTCGATTAGTTTTGTTATCTTTGGTTAGTGGTATCGAGTGTTGTTATTGGTTTGATCAGGGGCGAACCTGAGTATTGTCAGTAGATAGCTAAGTAGGGCTGTCAGAACCAAGTAAGAGAATGGTCTAGTTGTGTATGTGATCGTTGAGCTTATTTATGTTGGTGCATTTTCTTGTGGGATTAGTATATCGGCAGTTGGCCGAATAGATCTACAACCGATCAAATCTGCGAATTTCGGTTGGCATGATTGACAGAAAGGATGATTTAGCCTTGTCTGTTGGGTTTTTTTTAGGATTTCTCATTGATGCGTCAATGTTTGAGGTTGGAAGTAATGATGTGGGATGAAGTTCTTATTTCAGGTATTGACGGGTGATGCAAGGTCGGGAGGCCTTGGTCGGGTTAGATTGGAAGTCATGTGTAACATGAGTGTCAGCTGGGAGATTCAGTTGCCTGAAGGTTGTCCATAATTTCGGGACCTGAAGGTCCTGGACTAAAAATTAAATTCTTCACTTATGGATTATCGATGTTGTGGGGAATTGTTTATCGTCGGGTTTCTTCTTTTGTGTAAGGCCTGCAAAGTTACCAGGAGGTAATCAATCGTGATAAGTTGTTGCAGTATCTGTGCCTTAGACCACTAGAGTCTCTACTAAAATTAGCTTATGAGTCTGGCTTTAGATCTTGTATGTTATCGTTAAGATTCCTTATGTTGGTGTATTTTCATGTGAGGTTAGTATAGCAACAGTTGGCCGAATAGATCTGGGACCGATCAAATTTGCAAATTTCGGTTGGCATAATTGATAGAAAGGATGGTTTAGCCTTATCTGTTGGGTTTTGTAAGGATTTATCATTGATGCGTCAGTGTGTGAGGTAGGAAGTTATGATGTGGGATGAAGTTCTTATTTCAGGTATTGATGGGTGATGCAAGGGCGGGAGGCCTTGGTCGGGTTAGATTGGAAGTCATGTGTAACATGAGTGTCAGCGGGGAGATTCAGTTTCCTGAAGGTTGTCCACAATTTCGAGAGCTGAAGGTCCTGGACTGAAAAGTAAATTCTTCACTTGTGGATTGTCGATGTTATACGTAATTGTTTATCGTCGGGTTTCTTCTTTTGTGTAAGGCATGCATAGGTACTGGGAGGTAATCGATCGTGATGAGTTGTTGCAGTATTTGTGCCTCAGACCACTGGAGTCTCTGCTAAAATAGCTTATAAGTCTGGCTTTGGATCTTGAATGTTATCGGTGCGGGTCTTGGCTTTCAAGCAAAAACAGATTGTGTTAGAGGAGTCGGGTTGGAAGGAGCCTCAAAGGGTTACATCTAGAACGGGAGAAAGAAGAGATTTCAAGGACGAAATCGAATTTAAGTGGGGAAGAATTGTAACACCCAGTTTTCCAAGTCTGATCGATTTGGGGTTTCAAGTAGTCAAGTCTTGGTTTTGGGGTAAAACCAAGGCTCATGCCGTGAGCCATATGAAGGGTCATGATGTGAGTGGGGACTAAATGCAAATGTTGAATTATACTGAGCTCACGATGTGATCCATAAGAGCTTATGACGTGAGATATGTTGCAGCCCAAGCCCATGATCTTGTAGGGTTTCCTTCGTATTTAAACCCCATAAACTTCATTTTAGGGTTCTAAAACAGGCTCCTTCGTCCCTAAACTCAGTAAAACCCTAACCCTAGCCTCTTAATGTGATTCTTGATTTTTTGGTTGATTTTTGGTGGCTTGAAGAGGAAGAGATCATCATGGAAGCATAGTTTCATCTTGGAAGTTTCATTTGCAACCTCTAGCTACACTTCTGGACCAATGTGAGTAATCAAGATCCAAGATTTATGTTTCTTTGTTACTAGATCTAAAGTTTTATGCATGTTTAGCCATGGTTTAAGAGTTAGAGTGTTGGGACTCCATAAATTTGGCAACTTTATGGGTCCTTAGGGTCCCTTGGTGCTTGTATGTTATGGATCTAAGTTTTGGAGGATTTTGAATTCATATTTGAAAAATTACCTCCTTTATCTTCATGAATGACCTAGTTTGAGCTCAAGTCTTGTTTTTGACATACAGGGCCATAAAGCATCATTTTTTATGATCCTAGGAGTGTTAGGAAGCCTCCTGGAAAATATACACTGATGGCTTAACGGATTAAGAGGTGTTTGGATCAAAATGACGTACAAATGAATCTCACGACGTGAGCCATAGATGTCACGTCATGAGGTTTGTAAGGCCCGACTATTTTGTCCTGTAGTGGCTCACGATGTGAGCCATAGATTGTTGAGCCATAGACGGTTGAATTTTTGACCATGTTTGACTTTGGGTCAAACTTGAGGATTTAGGGTTATTGATTGAGATTCTATCTGTTTCTTATGTTATTGGATTTGCACGAGCAAGAAGTGCTAAAAAGGGATCGTATCGCAGAGTTCAGAGTTCTTTTACTCAGGTGAGTTTTGCCTCATTGTACCCGTGGGTCGAAGGAACCAATGTTGGCCCACTAGTTTTGGTTATCTTTAGTTGAAGGATGCCATAGGGACTGTATATATAGTCATGTAAGATAGACTGAAGACTCTTGATCTAGGCTCTTTTACATGTTCCTTGTTTAGTTGTGGTTCCAGAGTAGGATCACCTATCCGAGTGTCTATCTCACCTCTGAGTACATACGGTTATGCATTCCTTAGATTGTTGGTATTTAGTATGTTGCTATGCTAAAGTGACCTGTTAGATCTGTATGTCTACCTATACTTGTTGTTAATCATGTAGTGGAGTGCCCAAGGGACTGTATGTAGTCATGTAGGATAGCCTGAGAACTCTTGATCTAGTCTTTCTTGCATGTTTCTTGTTTGGTTGTGGCTCTAGAGTAGGATCATCTGTTCGGTTGGCTATATCACCTCTAGTTACTTATGGTTACGCACTTCATGGAGGTTAGCTGGTAATGGGACAGTGTGCAGTGCGAGGACTAGTAGGCGGTAGTGATTTGTATGATTGTTGTTTGCATGTATTATGTGCCTACTTGATCCTGATTGTTTATATGTCGACATATGGTAGTAGTGGGTTGAGGCAGTCCTGCTTTGTGCGGTAGGCCAAGATACCCGGTGCGGGCAGGCTGTAAACCGAAGGCATGGAGGCTCATGCAGAGAGGTTAGGTTGAGGCGGTAGGCCAACAAACCTTGGGTATTCCAGCCTGATCGCTGATTGGACCCGTGACATGTTGGCCTTCCATTCCAAGGACTGATTGGGTCTGGGCATTCCAACCAGGAGGTTGTGGGTCGTTATGCATGCTTGTATGTTTATCATATGGGGTATTTCGAGGGATAATCAATAAGCTTTATGCTTACCCAATTGTTTATTGTTTTAGGTATCATCAGTGGCTATGGCAAGGCGAAGGCGGGACTGTACACACTCATCAGCAGCATTAAGGATTTCGCGTTTTCTATAATACTCTGATTTTTAATAAATGTAATTTGGAATAAATGGTTTTCTTCATAATAGATTTATAAATTTGGAATTTTTACCTTAATAAAAGGAAAATTTTGGTTGTGAAAAACGGGACGTCACAGTCATAAATTTAACATGATAGGTGATGATCAATCAAACACAATTAATAACCAAACTAATAAAATCCAAAATCATTGAAATCAACACATAAAATCGAGTTTCATATACTCCAAACGAAAGTAACCGGGTTTAACACCTGAATTCAGAAAGTAAAAGACAAACATGAACAATTGGATTGCTAATCATGGTCAGAACAACAAACCAAATGATTCCTGTCATGAATCAGCTCTCGAAACCATCAGATCTTCGCTCCATAGTAGCTTAACGGCCCTCTGGCCGCCTTTTAGACCCTCAAAATTGCATCTAGGGGGTTTATTTTCGCAGGGAAAGAATTAGGGTTGAATATATGTCATTAGGGTTAATTTTTGGCTCTATTTATGGGTTTCAACATTGCCATGGCGTGGAGAAACGATTTCCATGCCATGGGGGATAGAATCTTCTCGTACATGAAATTATCCGATTTTCCACGGCGTGGGAACTGGGAATCAGAATTTTCTCAAAACATGAAAGTTGTCTGAAATTTTGTCTAGTTTCCAGAACATTTTGAATCTCGTTAATCGGAATTATGAGTAATGAGATATGGTCAAAATACTGACGATGGGTCAAGTTGTCCAACAACATCATGTTTGCGTCTTTTTAGCTCATTTCTCCTCCTTTTGCATCCCATCTCTGATTTTAACTGTAATTGAACATTTCAAAGAATACTAAGTATCACATATCTAAAAATATAACATAAGTTAATGGCCTTAAATACATAGTTATATAAGGTCATATCAAAATACCTCACATTATTCTTTTGCTTGTCCCCAAGCAAAACTAGATTCATTATGATTTCTTTTCAATACTACACATTAAAACCTTGCTCACCAACATCACACAAAATAACCCAAATTGATTCGCTAATTATGTTTCACCTCAATGCATATATTTGTGTTTAAAGTCTAATTACTTCCCAAATCCTAAATACTCACAATCCTCATAAACGTTCCCCACTTATTTTAAAGAACATTCATTTATGTATCCATGCGAATACATCCTCAAAAAATTTCTTAACCTCAATGTATTTTTGTTAAGTTTCCAAGCATACATACGATAAAATAACCTAGAAACAAAAATTACAACTTTGACTACTAAGCCTTTGGCTTTTGGCAATTTGCATTATTTCTTCACTTTCTTCAATATCTTCATAATTTGGTAGCTTCTGAACTTTTCTTCATGCTTATTGATATTCATACTTTGTAAGTTCTTATTCACTAAACAACAACATTTTTTCTTTTCAATTTTTTTCTTCTTTTTCAAAAATTTTTTCACTTTTTTTTCTTTTTTCCATATCTCACTTTTTTCTCTCAAACTAAAACCTAAAAGAAAAACATAAGCAAGAGAACTTAACTTCAACCCTTATTGGTTAAAGCATTAGTCTAAAGTGCAATGACTACATAAATTTATATATATATATATATATATATATATATATATATGTATATATATATCAAGTACACGATGCAAAACATATTATGTCCCTCAAACTACATAAGTTCGCATTTTTGTCTCACGATTTCACTAGAACTGGGATACCACAAATATACTATAACGTATTAGCTCAACTAAATCTTAGAATTCGATTCAAATTATCCCACACAACACTAGAAAACTCGGCTCTAACACAATAATATCAAAACAAAATTTTTTTTACTAGATTTCCTATTTTAGACCATTTTTCAAGTCTTTATTTTCTAATTTTTTTTCTAGCATATATATTTTAAAATATAGCATGCTTGTTGTCCTTTTTCCAATCCCTACCTCACACTTAAATTATACAATGCCCTCATTGTATATAATAACAACTAAATCATATAAAATAGAGAAAAGGAACGAATTCACCTTGAATATGTAGTCACGAGAACGAAATCGACTGTAGTGGGTTGCTTCGAAATGTGAGTTGCAATGATGATGCTTCAGATTTTGTTGGAAATGGAAAAATAGAACCGCTTTACTTTTTTGCTCATGTTGGGACTTGGTGTACAAAACGATTGGTGAAAACATCATATAACAGATCAATATGTAAAATTTGGGAATAACGTCTCGGGAATTTTCATCGCACAAAAGATGTCGCCATGGCGTGGAAGCTGAACAGTGGATTTTTCGCGACTAAAAAAATGAACTCGAGTTGTGTCAGCCAAACACTCGTCTCGTCTCTCGTATATGCTCTTCCCTCTAGTAATGAATTTTAATAAAGTCTTCATCCCTCTCTCGTGTGGGTAAGTGACCCCACACTTATGTGATGCAATGCCTCTCGTAAAGTATCTCTAGTGACAAAATCGCACTTGATCCTAATCGTTGAAATTATTGAAAGTGTCCGGAAGGGCAATACTTCTGCAAAGATCTAAAACATCAAGATCATTAACATGTAAAACAAAATTAAATAAAATAAAAACAAAAATAAAATCACCCCAAAATAACTAAAAAGGATATCACGGTAACTCGTTTTCTTCAAAATCATGCTATAATTGTTGATTAAATCCCTTGCATGCAAAAAGTTGTTTGTGAAAACAAAAACTTTCGGGGCCCGTTAGGCTATTTCCTTTGTTTTCTTCGCACCATTAACTAATAAGTAGAACAAGAATTGACTCAACTAATCAAGAGTAGCAATAGTTCGGTCTTCCACTTAACCACCACGATACGTCTTGCTATACTACGCCTCGAGGATTGATTAGGAAAAATAACCAATGTTGTAGACTAAACAAGTCAAGAATTCCCTAATATATTGCAATCTCGAAACCCATGCAAAAATAGAAACCAAGCAATGTGTATGATCACGAATTCCTACACATAACAACAAGAACCTTCCCGACAAGTGACATGTTATCAAGGAAAATAAAAACAAAACTAAAATAAATGCAAAAATAAATAACAAATAATCAAATAAACTAAATTAATTGAAAATCGTTCTCGAAAACGGCGCCAAAAACTTGATGTGTATTTTTAGTGCAGTAGTTTTTTATTTAAAATTCCTAGTCTATCACATCTAAACCACACCTTACAGACAATGAACCTGATTGAGTACAGTATAGTTTTGATAACCAAGGTTGTCGGATTCAAGGGGAATAATAGTGTATTATTATTATAGGTTATAATAAATAAAAGAAAGCAGTAAAAATGAGTTTTTATTATTAAATCTCAAACAAATCAATAACTAATGAACTAGATAAACTGATTGAAAATGAATCACTTTAGGTACTTTGGTTTAGTTTGGATTACTTCTCAAAATCATGATTAAATTCATTAATAGTGCAATGGATTTATTAGTTGGTTACCGAATTCTAATGTGACTAGTTATCTTGATCGAATTTCTTAGTACTAATAATTAATGAACAACTAACACAATGATCATCTAATTAGTGAACACATAATCAATTTAATATATTCGGAATATGAAAGATATGATCTAGTGATTTCTCATCAAGGGTCATGACAATCAATCAAAGTGTAGCATGAATATCTAATACTCTCAAACACAACTAAAATCACAGATTAACATTACCTAACCCTGGGATTTGATCAATCTCTAGTCCTAAAAGTTTAATGGTCTTAAACTAATTAAGATTCAAGTTAATGTAATTATATTGGTCCTCTTAACTACACATAACTCAACAATAGGCAATAAGAATCATAACTTTAACATGATGGTGATGATCAATCAAACATAATTAATAACCAAACTAATAAAATCCAAAATCATTGAAATCAACACATAAAATCGAGTTTCATCTACTCCAAACGAAAGCAACAGGTTTTAACACCTGAATTCAGAAAGTAAAACACAAATAAAAACAATTGGAATGCTAATCATGATTAAAACAACAAACCAAATGATTCCTGTCATGAATCAGCTCTCGAATCCCTCAGATCTTCGCTCCATATCAGCTTAACGACCCTCCAACCGCCTTTTAGACCCTCAAAATCGCAGCTATGGGGTTTATTTTCATAGAGACGAATTAGGGTTAAAGATATGTCGTTAGGGATAATTTTCGGCTCTATTTATGGGTTTCAGCATCGTCACGACATGGAGAAAGGATTGACACGCCGTGGGAGATAGAATCTTCCCGTGCACGAAATTTTCCTATTTTCCACGCCGTGTAAACGCTTTTCCAAGGAGTGGGAACTAGGAATAAAATTTTTCTCAAAACACGAAAGTTGTTCAAAGTTTCGTCTAGTTTCCTTAAAATTTAAAATCTCGTCAATTGGAGTTATGGGTAATGAGGTATGGTCAAAACACTGACGAGGGGTCAAGCTGTCCAGCAACATCCTTTTTGCGTCTTCTTAGCTCATTTCTCCTCCTTTTGCATCCAAGCTCCGATTTTAACTGTAATTGAACATTCCAAAGCATATAAGTATCATATATCTTAAAATATAACATTTTTACTCAGATATATTAAGATAATGACCTGAAATACATAGTTAAATAAGGTCATATAAATCATAAAATAATTTCACTTGGCGTTTGAGAAATAAATATTTAAAAGATAACATAAAATGTTTTTTAATATTTTTTATTAAAACATTTTAAAACGTTTAAGATTGAGTTTTTGTTAAAAAATAGTTTTTACTCTAAACATTTAATAACCAACTTTGAAATATTTAAAATGGTTTAAAATGTATGTAAACTCCATATCTTACATAAGAAATAAGAGTTTTATTAAAAGCACTAAAAATCGGTTTATATCATTATAGTGTCAAACTATAATACTAATTATTATTTTTACGTCAAAACTTAATATATGATATTAATTTTTTTTAAAATTTAACACAATATGTTGATATTATGTTTTATGCATGCCAAATGTATTTAAAACATAATTACCATCATCTTAGTTTTGGTTTATCAAAATATAATTTTTTATCATAAGATATATAAAATAAAATTAGTATTTATTCTACAAATTCATAATGTCATAAGACATTGATTATTAAAAGGGGATTTAAAATTTTGATTTTAGAACTCTTTAACGTCCCAACAAACCATGATAAAAAAAAATTTCATTTCCATAAAACCATAAAGTATCCCAATCATTGTTTCAAAACTGAATCATAAAAATTAGAGTATCAATAACATCTCTCAAGTAAAACTCAGTAGGATGATGTGTACGATCATGTATTCTCCTTTCCCCGATCTTTTGAAGTACCTGAAACATTTAAATCAACAATTGTATGCCAAAACTTATTGGGTTCCCCCAAAATACTCCACACAACAATACACATACAATGCATGCATACATGAGCCTACAGTCTGATTATAGCGCCTTACAAGGCCTACAGTACACCTGGACCGCTATCCTTGAGCCTACAGTCTGAATGGACCGCTTCGCATGGCCTACAATACACCTGGATCGCTTGGGTATCTTAGCCTACAACACAAAGCAGAACTGCTTCAACCCAACCACAAAATGTCGACATATGCAAACAGATAAACAATAACCAGCAAAGCACATGTAATCATAACAGATCTACCAACCTAATAGATCACTACAGCAAACCAACATGCTACACCCAAGGATACATACTGTAGTACATAGTATAGTGAGAAAACTCACCTTGTAGTGTAATAGATAAACAATACAGCTCACACGAATCCAAGAACTGGTACTATGAGTTATCTATAGAACAAACAGGGACCAATCGTCAATCTATAGCCCAAAAACCCTCAAGTTGGCCAAATGTCAACTTGGTCAAAAAGTCAACGGTTAACGGTCAAAGTCAACAGTCAAAAGTCCATCAGCTGGCCACCACGTCGTGGCTAAGAATTTTCCACTTCGTGGTGACCTCACGATGAAACAGCCGCGAAGACTGCCTATCGCCACTTTGTGGTGGCTAACCCTCCACATCGTGGAACCTGTTCTGGCCAACTTAATGCATTAAGCTCTTAATCTTTCAAGCTACTCATTTATACTTTACAAAAGACTTTCTTACACCCCATAAGTCATAAAAATCATTGATTATATATATATATATATATATATATATATATATATATATATATATATATATATATATTCATGTCCAATGCATGTCTTTCCCAAGCTTGATCACAAAGATGAAGAAAATGAAGGCAAAACCTCAAGCATGGAATCAAAACAAACTCTTTATTACTTCAGATCTGGAACAAGTCCTCAAGGATCCATAAAGTTGCCAACTTTATGGAATCCATCCACTCAAACTATCCTAAACTTGGAGAAAATAACATATAACCCTAGATCTAGAAGAATAACTCATAAAGATTGGAACTTGAGGACTTACAATAGTCCAAAATATGTGAAATAAGGTGGTGAGGGAATTTGTTTTTTGGATCTATGCTCAAGGAACACCTTATTCTCTTTTAAGACACCAAAAATCACCACTTAAGCTTCAAGAACACACAATGGAGGCTAGGGCTTGCTTGGGATGAAAAGGAGGTGATAGAGGCTGAGGGTCTGCAAACCCTAGTCATCAGATTCCTTAAATAGCGACATTAACCCCGTAAAGTAGGGTTTTTTCATGCAGGTGGCTGCCACATCATGGCCAATACCCTGCCACATCATGACGACCTAAATGAAGGCACGTTCCAACAGGTGCCTCCACGTTGTGGTGTTATCTCCACCATGTCGTGGCCACCAAAAACTTCATATTTAAAGTCTTAAATGTCCAAAACCACAAAAGTAATTTATACCTGGAACTTGGTGTTACAAAGTCATCCAAAACTCCAAGTCTTAAGTAAAAAATGAAATTTTATTAAAGGATTATTAACGGTTCTTAAAGCGCTCTATGACTAAACTCTAAATATAAGATATTAGTTTATAAATTGATCGCGGTTAACAGTTAATAAATGAAATTTATTTGAAGCTAATAAACCTTATACAGGTGATATGATTTTTACAAAAGGTGTGTGAATTGTTGGATTAATGCAATATTCATGAGACTGTGTTTTTATAACTATATTCGTAAAACATATACCAAACCTTTTCTTAAAAATACAAGTCATTGTCATCCCTTTTGAAGAACACTCGCTCTTCATTTGTACGGTCTTAGTGGGAGATGGGTCACCAAACCACTTAAATTTTGTCTTATGATGGTGAAGTGGTTTTCGATATTCTAGTGGGCGATGGGTCATCTAACTACTACTTGAATGTCAATACCACAAGTTGTTTCAAGAAGGATGACTTGATCAGGAATCTTGTGTGATAAAGGCCACTTAAGCATGAGAGCCCCGGGGCATAGATAGGATCACACATACCAAGTTAAACAATACTTGTTTAGGATCCCATTATTTAGGAATTATATATTTTATTCAATTGTTAATCGCTAGTTGTCGGGTTGGATTAAGTGGATGGGATAAAGGTCACCTAACCATTTACTTGTTTTGTAACTTCGATCCTAGACTTTAATAAATTAATGTTTTAGAAACAATAAAAAGGTATTAAATTTTAAAGATTTAATATTGAAAATACTAAATGAAATTTTGTTAAATTTTATATATGACAACTAATACTCGTACGCCCCAATACACCCTCTCTCTTGTTGAGTTTCAAGATATGATAACATTTGATGGTTATAATTTGTATAATTGGCATAATGCCTTGAGTTTCTTCCTTAAGGATAAACATAAATTATATATACTGAAAGATCTCATTCATGACCAACATCTGCCAACCAGTCAGTCTGACCATGATGCTTTGTAAAAGAATTATTGTGATGATATTGATGTGTCTCACATCATACTGGAATAATTGCCCTTGACATGTAGAAAGTCTTGGATAATTATGAAACATATAAGATGTTTCATCCAGTAAAGCATATATTTATTCATAACAGTAGAACCTGCTTGAAACATGTTCAATCATTGGATAAAAGGAAGGTTTAAGAGATTATGTACTCTAAGAGACCTATAGTTAAGTTAAAGGAAAAACAACATACACCCAAGAAATCAATATAAGGCCGAAATGATCAGTGTTGTTTCTATAGTGGAGAAACTGGGCACTGAAAGAGGAACTGCTCCTCTAATCTCATCAAGCTGAGGAAGTCTGACATGACTAAGACTTCAGATATCAATATAATAGAACTATTTATTTTTGAATCATTCACTTGAGTATATGAAACGAATAATTGATATTATGTGCTGATGTTTGGAAAAAATAAACAACTGCTTACAGAAGAATGGTATTCCGTACTGAAGATATAACAAGTGTTGTTATTGAGACTGTTGGATCTTTTGATTACCAAATAGTTTGTATTTAAACAATGGATGTTTTGTACCAATTCTTATAGGGACATGTAACAGCTGAAAATTTTGAATAAATCTAGATCTACTTATCGTTTAATGGATGCTCACATTCATGTCCTGAAACGATATATTCTATATTAAAAAAATCTCATAATGTCATTTATTAAGTAAATTTGTATGTTTTTCATTAAATTAATAGTTCAAATGATAACACTGTAACGTCCACAAGATAGGGCTAGATGATTAAAGAATAAAAGGATAATTATTCGTCACAATGATAACTATATGTTTTTGATAAAAGATTATTTAGGATAAATAATCTAAACAAATTAAAAGTCATAGTGATTGTAAAAGCAAGAACGTGCATATAGAGAACGTCCAAATATGACTTCATATAAAGAAGTGAGGATTTTTGAAAGTTTCAGTATAATTGTGTGTGACTCAGAAACCGAAATTGAGAACGGTTTATTTTTAGGAAAAACAATCTAAATGAGAGTTGAAGATCTCATTGATACCTATATGTCGATATAAAGACAATCGAGAATGGATATCATATGATAAAGTTATGATTTTTTATGGAATTTAACAATCTAAGCCTATAAAAATATAACTTTAAAAATAAAGTAAGAATTAGCCGACAGAGTCTAAATGAAAGTTGTAAATCTCGTAAATAGCTAAGTGTGGATATAAAGAACATCAATACAGAGCTAGTATGAAGAAGTTACAAAATTTACAAAATTCACGTTTTGCGTCATGCGCATAAAGGCGCAACGTGCATTTCTAGAAGGGGGCCATGTAGAACCAGTCTGAGCATGCCACGTGTCTGAAAAGGCGAGAGGAATGTTGTGTCAGAAGGGTGTGACGAGCAACTCAAAAAGCGCAGCGCGCAAACCCAAATTTTCACCTATAAAAGGGCAACACCCCTCATTCATTACCACACACTTTCCATTCTTTCCTGTGGGGGAAACCAGTTCCTTAGTTTGAAATTTCCTTAGATTTTAGAGTATTCTAGCAAGGCTCTGGAATCTCTGAGATCCCAGCATGTGGAAGTTATCGGGTCAGAGTTCTGCCAGTGCAATTTCCGGACATTTTCCAGGAAAATCTCTATAAGTTAAGCTACACTTATATCGTTTTTAGTGTAAATTATATTTATAATCGTAATCGCTATTGTGAACCTATAAATAAAATTTATCAGTGATTCCAAGTCATTATACTGATTGATCTACTTACGACAGTGATGTCTAGGCTGGATTTAGTGAGGTGTTTAAAGTTAGATTTCCAAACAGTATACTCTGAATACCAAATGGACCCTACCTCAGATATGACCCTATGATAGATCTTGATGTAGACATTGGTAGTAATGAGGAATCTAGACTATCATTAGTCACCAGAAATATAAGACTAAGACTTAGTGACATTCGTACTTAGGTCACGTCAAAGGAAAAGCTAAGGTGTTAGACGAAGCTCTGCCCAAATCACCAGTCATCCATCTAAGTCGAGTGAGTGCATAGTCCCTTTCATGAACATGATTTTAATACAAGTATTAATTGAAGTATTAAATATCTGTCGAAAAGTTTATATGTGAACTATATGCTTATTGTCTGGATTATGTGTTAGAAATGTATTTGATGATATATGATCTACGAACCAGATATTGTTCTATATGAGTTAAGATATATATATATATATATATATATATATATATATATATATATATATATGTATGTATATATATATATATGTATGTATGTATGTATATATATGTATATATATATATATATATATATATATATATATATATATTACGTGATATTAATAATAGAAGTAATATTAGAGAGAAAGATAAAAGTATATTAATACCTAAATACCATGTGTTCAAAATATACACTAAATTAGGATAGTGTTGTCTAAACAGAGTTGGTATTGGGAACCTAGTAGTTTTTCCCGTTAATGAGATAAGACTTATTATAGATGCCTAGTTCAATTAAGTTTGATATTGGGTAGTCTCATGGCGGAGTATATGTGTGTAAGTTAGGAACAGAGAGTAGAGTTATATTCTGTGACACTTTCAGGTGTTGATGGTACGAAAATGTGTACCAGAGTACAAATAGTATTCCTTTTTAGATGACCAGAAATTATGGGTCCAAATCAGGCAATTGTAATGGTATGTCTGGTCCTCTCCCAGAGTAAGATGAAAACAGTTGATCATTCAAGACGGTCATGTGAATTACGTTGCTAGTGTGGGTTCACCCACAGACGTAGATGAAATGGGATATCATATTCATCAAATACTATGATGGTCCAAGTGCCTTTATGACTTCCACCCGCAAAGGAAACCCCTAGCTGTGTAGTTAAACCTTTACTATAAAATGGTTCATTTTCCTGATAATCATGAAGAAGGATCTGTGAGGATCGATTGGGGTGGATATGTATGGGTATGAGGTTTTATAGATATCCAAGTCAGAGATATATCTATATGTTTTTTTTGGTAATAGTTGGTTTTGCATGGCTAATATATATATATATATATATATATATATATATATATATATATATATATATATATATATATATTGTGGGATTAAAATCCCTATGTATCTCACGGGGTTTCCCAACCTGACTTACTCAGTTTGTATGCATCACAGGTATCAAGATTTAAGCTACTGGAACTTGATTAGGATGTTGAGTGATTAAGAGAAAGTTTGTAATGGTGTTCAAGACCATTAGGTCTTACGCTATAACTTATGTATCTGTATTGATTATGACATCTTTAGGATTTTATTTGAGGCAATCTTGTTCTCAAAAGATTTTTATATATTGGGATTTTCTGCAAATGAAGTATCATTATTTTTAAAGTGTAAAGAAAGTTCTTTTTGGTTCTGAAAATTTAGAGGATGTCTAAAACACCTATCTAATCAAATGATATTTTATTTAATCTTATCGATGTCATTATCATCGTGACTATATAAACAAAAAATACATATACCAACTTCAAAAGATGGAATTTTTGAAGGCAAATGAGACTAATTCATTTGATATGTGCGAATCCTATTTATATGGGAAGATGATTCACAAGTGTCTTTCTATATTAGTAGTGAAAGAATGAAAGGTTTGAAAAAGAATTATATAAAGTGATGTATGTTATCTTTTCAATCCATGGATAGGTTTGGTGATAAATACTTAATCAATTTCACCAATGACTTTTACTCATTATTGTTGAAACTTTTGATTTGCTCAAATTGTTTCATAGCGAATATTGAAATACAAATTAATGAGACCATTATTAACCTTTTGTTATGTTAAATAAAATGAGTATTTAAAACTAAAGCTTCTTGGAACCTCTTAGGAATTGTGGAATCTGTTCACAACTTAATCCGTTAAAGAACACTCACTTGCCATTTGTATGATTCTAGTGACACATGATCAACTGGTCGCTAGGATTTTTTCTTATGATGTTCGAGATAGTTATCATATTCTCTAGTGTGATAGGGTCACATGGCCACTGGTTGAATGTCGATATTACATGTTTTTGAAGAGGATAAAATCAGACCTTACAGTCTATTATATAATGTCTTAAAGAACTATTTCCTTTATAATATTTTTGGAGTTATGCTCACTGCAACAAATATATACTAAATATATATTTCCAACCAAACAATTAGATTAAATACTTTCATCGGGATAAGGATGAAATGTTCTATCCTTATCTAAAAGGTATAATGTTATGGAGCTTATGTTAGACAAGAAGCTTAAACCCTAACATCTACTAATAACATTTATCTAAAATATCCTAAATGATTGATTAGGATGAAGTTTCTATAATCCCACTTATTGTCATTCTAGAAGACATATACTTAGAAAGTTCTTTTTCTAAGTGTGAGCAATATGAAACTTTAAGAGCTAAAAAACCATAAACTAAATGCATCATAGTTTGGAACTAGCAAGTTTTTCCAACAGTTGTTGAACATGTTCAATAGTTTATTAGAAACTAATAGAACACATAGAGATTCCTTCATTTATGGTTATCAAATTTGGGCTTGATTAACATTCCTCGATATAGTATGACTATAAAGAGTAAGTGAGTTTTCAAAGGACAAAACATACATGGATGAAAATCTTCTCAGATTTAAGCTAACATCTCAAAGTAAAAATCTTCTTTCTTATAAGATAATTACACAGTGTTATTTTCTTTATAAATCAAGATGACTCTTGTGTTTTCTACAAATCTATTAGGAGCGTAGTAACATTCCTAGTCTTTTATGTGCTTGACATACTAATTTTTAGAATAAAGGGTCTATAGATAGATCATGACAACTTAAAATATTAAGTAGAATTACATTAATTGTCAAGGATCTTAAAGAGTTTAAGATATAAGACTCTAAGTGAGTTTATCTTGTCAATACCATATGACAAGATTTTGAGCATGACTCGAAATCATAGAACAAAGTTTGAACTAGGTAGTATGATTGTATTCCATATGCTGCTGCAATTGGATTCATCATATATGTCATGATGACGGATGAAGGCCAGATAAATCGTATGCCTGGAGAAGGACAAATAAATACCAATATAATATGAGAATAAGTGATAGTATTACTTATAGGAGCATTCTAAAGTAATTACGAAGAACAAAAGATAATATCCATGATTTGCAGAGTATTTAAAAGAAAGTTGTGTTTAAATTGTTTTACATGTGCTAAACTTCCAAATAGATTGAGATGATCCTCAATCACAATCGGTTGTATCTTCATTATGATTGAAGTGAAAGTTACATGGATATGAGTTCCATATAGATTTTAATTAACTTACACCAGTGCTGTTATCTAAATCGTATTTAAGCATCTAGAGCATTCTCAAGGATTTTTTTTATACGAGTTATATATATATATATATATATATATATATATATATATATATATATATATATATATATATATATATATATATATCACTGCAAATGTTGGTATTCTCAAAGTTTATACACATCAAGTTTGTCGAATCTACGTAACTAAGTTCCTTCATTAGCTAAAGCATAAAAGTCAAGCTGGTGTTATACGACCTTGTTGTTCTAAGTAATTGGAAATGATTGAAATTTAGTATTTGGATAATGGAACAGTGCAAGCAACATATATTGTAATGAGTTGATATATTGGATATATTCTATTCATTAAATACTTGTTGTATTAAATAATAGCATGTTTAATCCTTGAATAACTTGGTTATTCTAAATGTCCATAGTTGTTCATAATTGTAGGAGCACCTATGAGGTAAGACTAATATGAATGAATTGGTTGATTTTCAAGGAGATGAAAAATGCAAAGAGCTACGACCAAATTAATAGGTACTTGATTAGAGAATAACTATTGGACATGACCCACATCAAAATCACTTTGTGGATCATAGTCATGAGTGGTATTTTGATCAAGGTAGTATCCTTGTATTCTTAGACCTGGGATACATATTTGGGACTTGAATGTAGGAATTGTTGTGCTTTGACATGGCTTAACATTGTTCTGTAAAAGACAGTTATAAGGGCCATCATTGGGTATAACATGAACTACATAATAGATGTATGTAGTGAAGATGGGATTTGTTCCTCTTATTCGTTAAGAGTTAGACATCTAAGGCCTTACTACAAGTTTAACACTACATGAGATTGATCGTGATCCATATCTCATGTTCAACATGATGTCTGATATAAAGGAATAACTGATACCACACCTTTAGCAACAATTGTATCTCTAAGCTCCTGGAATTCGTTGTTGATGAGATGACACCCATTCGTGTGTTGTTAGGGGCAGTAGTCCATTGATAGATGCCAACTACTTTCTATGTCAATTTGTAATGAATTGGTAGATTGTTTGATCTATATGCTCAAGATTTATTATTGAATGATATTGCTAATAACATATGATCCTATAGGGTCACACCTTTATCAAGTTGCCACATTTTTGAATGTTTATTATTAATATTATTATTAATAAATATAATCAACTCTTATATTTAATTAGGGAATAATTATTGTTTTGTGAAAATAATAATTAAAGAGAGTATAACTAGTTATTATATCATATATTATAATTTAATAACTCACGTACAAATGTTTTGGACACATTGGTTACTTTATGAATAGACTAGTTGGTTAGCTTCTTTAGTTGGAGAAACTAGACAACATTTTGTCTCCTTCTTACTCCTTAAAACCGTAGCTTTTTAGAAGTATGGGAGGTTTCTTGTCAACCTCCCTCCTTTGCTCCCCATGCTTGCCTTCTAGACCATTACTTTGTAATATTATATGGTGTAGGATTTTGACTTGCATGTGACTATTTAAAGAGGAGTAATGCTTGCAAAATATGAACTCTTTTTCCCTAGAAAATCCCTCATGGACGAGAGCATTCTTTTCCTCCTCTGTTGTTCTCTTTTAAAGACTAGATACAAGTATTGGTGTCTTAAAGCGCTTCTCCTTTAGTGCTTAATTGTGTTAAGCACTTAAGGACTAAGAAGTACTTCATACAAGATGGGAACTAGCATTGCAAGTGCCTTACTCTTGATGGTGGATACTTGTAGAGAAGTTCAATCTTCTTGTTCTTTTGCTATCTTCTTCAACTCCCCAATTCCAAATGGGATTAAAGGCTTCAAATGTTATCTCATTAACTTCCTATGGTTTTTATTATCTTTTTAGTTCATGTATTTGGATCCTCTTGGTGGTTTTGTTAAAATGATCTAAAAATAAACTAGTTAGTTTTAAAGTCTTCCATTTGCCACTAAAATTGTTTTTATAAAAAAGATCGTTTTAGCTTATCAAAATCCATCAATAGGGACGTTCCATCATCAAACCCTCAAACATGATTAACAGTTGATTTACATCATATCCTCGTTCCGTTTATGCCTCTGGGTATCTAGACTCCCAACCTAACATCATTCTGTCATCACCCCTCAAACAAGATCAACAGTTGACTCGCAATCTAGCTTTGTTCCGTCAAGTACTCTGGGTATCTAGACTTGCAGCCTAGCAATGTTCCGTCATCAACCCCTCAAACATGATACATACATGCACCGTACAATCAATCAATCGACCTACAACCATAACAAAGTTTCTGTTAATAATGACAAATCTCTTCTTGAATACATAGTTATATGTAGCAGACAATAAGATACCCAGTCGAACATATGTTCCTAATCGAGAGAAATTAACCATGCAAGGACCATGTAATAAGGACATACCAAGAGTCCTCATGTTATCTAGTTTTAGCTACGTACAACCCATACGACATTCACTTAACGATCTACCAATATTAACATATACTAACACAAGACTATCATAGTCTATCACATAGTCGTACATTAACAGAAAATATTCATCCTACCATACATTGGACATATAATGTGACATATAGTGTAGTGAGAAAACTTACTTGCGTTAGAATGTTACAAACTTCAAGCATGGTACAAATAGAAAGACAAAACTCGCTTCTTTTTATGATAATTGTCCAAAATACTAACCAAAACCACATTTGGACTAGGAGTTCTCCAAACACCAATGAAATTATGACAAAAGGGGGGCAAAAATGACGAAACCCTAAAGTTAGAGCCTTTAAATAGGGCCCAAAGGATGAGGCCCAAAGATTTTGTGTTGATTGCGAGTCGTAAGCCATGTACCATACTAAGGGACGCGCCGCAGACCATATATACACACGTCACGTAGAACCAAATCCCCACGTCCTTACTTCCATGAAATACATAACTTTGCAGCCGATACTTATACAAAAAACGGGTGTTACAGTTTCATTATTATTTATTGGTTTTAGGGTTTTTAAGAAATAAGGTTCGGATCGGTTTGTCAAACAACGAGTTCATACTCATCCTTTGTCATCAGTTCACATGTATTGATTTAATCTGTGCTTGTTTGTTTTTTTGTTACCATTAGAGGTTTGGTGATCAGCGGAGCTGATACACATTCAATGAAAACAATTTCACTCAAGCAAGAGAGAATATTCAGTGTTTGAGAGGAGAAAGTGACATATTGCAAGAGGACCGAGGACATAAATGTTGAGACCATTGTTATTGTTATTGTTCATCTTCATCTTCGTTTTCTTATAGTACCAAGGTTTTCCTTCGATTATGTAATTTTCTTTTTCGAAGAAAGAGAGGGAAACGAGAAAATGAGATCGGGAGAGAGCAGCGAGAGGGATAAGATTGGTGGAGGTACGGTCTTCACAAAGAGATTGGAAAGAGCGACAACGATAGGTAGTGTCACCAATGGTCGGTGATTATTGGCAGAAAGGAGCTAGTGAGAGTGGGATGCGACGCCTAGATTGGCTCCGGTGTTGGTCATGGGGTGTGAGGTTTGGGTATGGGATGGAGATAATTTTTAATTGGTTTTATTTTCTAAAATTAAAACTAGTTAAAAAAAGATAAAATAAATAAAAAAATATTATAAAAGTAATTTTATGCGTCTAAAGGACGGATCATGCAAAACCTCAAAAATAAGAACTAAGCGCATAGTGTCTTAGATGTACCTAGTCAGTCTATTTTGACAAGCCAAAGGGACAAACTGTATAATTTTGTAATTTTTTTATTACTTTACACTAGAAAATTTGTTTTCACGGTTTATCAATGTATGTGGTTGTAAACCGATCCTAATTTTGTTAACGTGTCCGAGCGTTAGGACCAATCCAACACATCAAACCCCTTAAACACGAAAATACAACCCTTTAAAGCCATGGGGTATACATGGCACGAGGCCAGGTGACATGGATGCCATGATCGTGCACAACACTTTGGGGGTGGCGTTGTGCTTACATGGCATCACGGTCGTTGTGAACTATGGTCTGTACCACATTATGCCATGTCGTGCATTCTCTCTATTTCTCTCTTGATTCTCCCTCCTCTCCTCTCTCAGTGGTTGCATTGGGAGTACCCCAAAGCGGGTGTGGTGCTTCCCTCTTGCTTATCTAGCAAGAAAACCCGTCAGGGGCGTGGATAGTATTCTCGATGGCCTAATATTTAATATTGAAGTCAAATTTAAATTTTGGATACCAATGATGGTTGCAAAATAACATATCTACTATAAGAGCATTAAACATCATAAGTATGCATTATATACTTATAGATATAGATAAAGTAATATTAAGGTATATCACGCGATGAATAAACAATGAAAATAACTCTTTTGGGCATAGAGCATAACAACCCAATAAGGAAACTTAGCTATACACGGAAAGACATTTCCTTAGAACGTTATTCATCACATTAAACACCTAAAACACAAAATACAATCCCTCTTATTAAGCTCTAATTCAAATATTCAATACTACTAAAAGTCCCAAATAATCTATCTACTAGTAAACACTCTGGCAACACTCAACTTGCCACTTTTAGCAACGGCCAAATGTAGCCACACCTTTCTTTAATTTTTGGGCCACAAAGCTTTCCACTTTACTTTTCTTTTTTACCATCACTTTGCTGGGTCACATCGTTATCTCCGTACGTATCCTTTTAAACATGTTTCTCTAGAAGCAACGGTTTCTCATATATAGCATGATAGCAACAAAGAATACTTATACTAATCCAATATAAAATCGAGAAAGCAGACAATACAAACAAATTCTAAACAACTTTACATCGTATTCAAGTTTATATCATATGTTTTCATAGAGAAATCAAAACCAGTGATTATTTGAATGTAAATTAAAACCAAACTGTAAACCGTTAATACAAATCAAAGCGTCTTTGGCCTAATAGCATCACGCCTCACACTGTCGATACCAGATTTGATGGATTACTCGTTTCAACTCAACCTGATGATAATGTACTCAATACGCGGCACATTATTCAGAAAAAATTGCACACAACAAACACCATAAATATGCATTTTATATTAATCGATAAAGTAATAATAATATTAGGGTATTTGAGTGGATGAATAATAACACTTGATAAAGAAGTGTTGTGGCACAATCATAAAACCCCTTACACTGTGCACAAAACGACACTTCCTTAAACGCTATTCATCACATCAAACACCTAAAAACAAGAAAACACAATCCCTCTAATAATCTATTATTACAAAAGTCTAAACCAAATTTTCAACACTGCTAAATATCGCAGTATAATCTACGTACGTACCTACTATAAGGTAAACATCAAACATCATAAATTAATATGCATTATTTTATGTTCAAACTGGCGCCGATTTCTTCACAACCGGTGTTCTTTTCTTCCAAAACTTCAACTGAAAAGCCCGTTCCTCAAGCATCTTTTCCACATCCTCAATAGGTAAACCTTTAGTTTCAGGCACGAAAATGATGACAAAAAGCAATGCTACGACTGATATAACCCCAAACCCTAGAAAAGTCCATGAAGTTCCTATGGCTTCAGTTAACGATAAGAATGATTGTGCGACTATAAGATTTGAAATCCAGTTTGATGTAGCAGCGATTCCACCACAAACACCTCGGAATCTTAATGGGTATATCTCGGAATTGACAATCCATGGAACTGTTCCCATCCCCGGTGAGAAGAAGATGATGTAAAGAGCTAAACCTACTAGTGCGAGCCATCCGTATTGACTCGGGCATCCTCGAGTGTACCATAATCGGCCTTCACCATGACACGTGTCCTTCACGCTTTTGTTCTCGATTAAACATGCACCTGGTAGTAGCTGTGCGAAAAAAGAACGTAGTTTTTGAAGGTCAAATGATTTAGATTTTGAACTCATTTGATACGATTTAGGGTAAGTTAACTTCGAAATGATTATAGTTTTGTTCCTCAAAAGCGTTTTTTGTAGATTTTGAAAAGACTGAATGATTCGTACGAGTTATGGAGTTAAAGATTAGTTTGTTTGACTAAAAAAGTCAATAACAAGTATGGTTTTTACCTTATCAGTTTGTGAAGCACAGAATCCACAATCAGAACCCTTTAAGCATCTCATACAGCTCCAGGTAGCAGAAGGTCCGGCGGAAGAGAAAGCCGGGCAGGTAATGTTACCGAAGTGGGAGGACTCCACCGCACTAACAGGCGGCGAATGTGATGTCGTCTCATGAAACACGGCGGAAAGAAGCCCTAGCGAGAGCACACAACCGATCAAACTGATCACCAACAGCTTCTTTCTCCCAATCCGATCAATGAAATAAATGCTGACAACCGAACCCAAGGCGTTGAGCCCAGCTGTCACCAGTGAGAGGAGGAGGGCGGTTTGGTTTGATGCAATTCCGGCTAATTGAATGATGGTCGGACTGTAGTACATCACGGTGTTGATTCCGACGAATTGTTGGAAAACCTGAAGCCCAACTCCGGCGATTAGACCCCTTCTTACTGTCCTTGTTTTTAGTAATTGTATCATGTTGATCTTCTCCGATGACCCTGTTTCCTCAATCTCCTTTTCCACCGATTCCTTGAGAGCTTCGATCTCCGCTTCAACATCACTCGCCGGATATATCTTTCTTAGTATCGTTATCGCCTCTTCTTCTCTACCCTGTCACAATCAATACATACAGTGTTATATATATATATATATATATATATATATATATATATATATATATATATATATATATATAATTGTTAAGCTATTTGGAATTTTGGATAAATTGAAAGTTATTGATGATGGTTTTGTGAAATTTTTTTATTTTTATTTAAATACAAACTGGAAATATATTTTATTGTTCATTTTTTTAAACAGATGAAATTTCTGGATCCTGTCACTGATAAAAAATGTACCTTGCGGTAAAGCCAACGGGGGGATTCAGGGAGAGCGAGCATGAGAACGAACTGCAAGAGGGCAGGGAGTCCGGCAACTCCAAGCATCCAACGCCATGTTCCCGGTGCCTAAATAAGGAGAATAAATATTGTGTTTTTTAGTTATTGTATATGCTAAAATGAAAAGAATAAATATTGTGTTTTTTAATAATTGTATTTGCTAAAATGAAAAGAAAAAAGAAAAGAAAAAAAGGGTAACGACAAAACATGTGATATTTAACGACTTTAGCCTTTAGGGAATTCATGATTGCTATTTGGCAGGGGAATACATGTATAATGAGCCAAAGATGTTAAAGTACTAAATTACGGGTTTTCTTGAATAATATATTTTATATGGAAAAGATTTTATTAGACAAAACGAGATGAATTTAGGCAATATAAGGAATGTTTATATGAGATGAATTATAATTACTGAAAATACTCTTTAAATGCGGTAATTTTAATAAAAGATGTGCAGAGATTGAAATTACTAAAAATATCCCTTAAATTTAGTTATATTATTCTGAAGAGCATACTAGACCAAGTGATTTTAAGAAATTTTTTAGTTTTACGTGATTAAAATAAGTGAAATTACCAAAATACCTCTGAAAAATATAGCATAATTAAAGAGACTTTACATGATGGGTGCATTGAAAATATATACACATGTACATGTATATGTGGTGTAAGGTTGATTGCGTGGGGCACATTGCAAATGAGGCCATGGTAGATTGTTTCCACAAGATGGGGAAAAGATATATGGTGGGGTGTGGGGGCATTATATCCTTTTTCACATGCTTACTTAATCACCAAATATAAAAGAGGTTCTTTGAAGCAATCATTGACGTTGGTTGTGTATACAGGAAAGTAAACTTTAACTACCCAATATTCTTTAATAATCTGTTTTAACTTTAACTTATTATTAATTTATACAATAAAGTGAACTTTTTATCAATGTTTATATGTATAAACTATCATGAATGCAAATATCATATCATATTGAAATTAATAAATCATTTTTGTTAACATATACATATGAAAAAAGTTATTAGATAGTTAAAGCCATTGTTTTCTTTTGGTTTCATTTTAGAAAAAGTATCAATTATTTAACATAAATATATGTTTTAACTAAATTACATGTCACATCAAACAAGCAAACAACAATAATGTAATGTATATTGTTTTGCCTAACCTTAGTGAAGGCTAAATTGATTAGGTAAGATAGAAACTGGCCTCCGGTGATCAAGAACCCGTTCGTGCTGACCAAAGCACCTCTGACTTTCGCAGGAGACGCCTCAGATATGTACAACGGAGCAGTCATTGAAGCCATTCCAACTCCCAGTCCAACAAAGATACGGCCCACAATCAGAACACTGGGGTTGGGTGCAGCAGCCATAAGGATCGCTCCAATAAAGAAAAGGAAATCCGCAACTAACAGTGCGAATCTCCGTCCATAACGATCATTTAACCACCCTCCCATCGCCGCTCCAACGATTGCTCCTGCAAGCGCCATGCTCACTATACTCTCCTATTGAAACCATCATAAAAAACAAAAAAAATAAAAATAAATAATAAAGAAATAAATAAATAAAATTACAAGTGAGTTTTATATAATATGTTACAAATAATAAAATTATTATTAATTTCCAAATGTTAACCCTATAGTCAAATTAATTTGGCATGATAACTTTATAAGTCAAGATAAGACTACTAGACTAGTGATAATTTAAATGTAAACAACAAATTCAGATATATCTTAAATAAAGGGAAGGGGTAAAGTGGTCCATCTGAGATTTGACTGGCTTGGTTTCAATACATAAAGTTCCAAGTGAAGACTTTGACCTTTCGACTAAAAACGAAGCGACTAGAACCCACTTCAATATTGGTAGGTCATACGTGCTTCTGGTTTGCTTTTTTCCCACCTCACCCTTTCAAAGTCTCAATCATTGGGTATGGTCATAGGTTAATTTGTCATTTTACATTATCGTGTATAATTTTATAACAATAAATCATTATAGCCTCGTATAAGTACACGACATTTTTTATCTTTAAAAGGGTAATTTTGTCATTTTATGAGTTCTAATTTTATTTTCATTAAAACATAACAATTATTAGTTTCCTAACTTGTAAAATATTATAGTTAGTTATTTTATGATTCTCTTTGTCACTTGAAGTGTCGAATTTGGACTCTTTTATAGAAAAATATTCAAAGAATCAATAAATTAATGTAAGTTTGAAAACGATATCATCCGGTTTTTCTTGAAGCAAATTTGTCATGTCCACATAAATCCAGAATATTAAAATACTAAAAAGATAACTAACAATATCGTAAAATATAATTTTTAAGTAGAATTGTATTAACTATTTTATCTTTTTAGGATCCAAACTAATAAAACAAGGGGAGAATACTTTTCTAGTTTTAACTTAGGATCAATAAAGATAATAAAAATTTAATTATTAGAGAATATATGTGAATCCCATGGAAAACGGGATCGGTGCAACAGAACAACAAAAACGTCGTGCATATCCTTTTCACTAAATAATTAAAATTGTCATATTTTACTTATCTTTAAACATCAAAATAAATACTTTGATGTAACTTATTTCCAAATATTAAATTGATTTTAAGTATATTTATTTCACCAAAATAATGCATCCATTTAAGTGCTCTTCATTTGATTAAACATATCATTCGTTCCTCAAACACCCATATTAGAAATGGAAATAAAATATTTACTATATTTAAAAATCAACAGAACCAATTAATGTAAAAAAAATAATTGATTAAACCTAAATATTAGGTCTAGACGTGGAACTGTTTTATTGGTATGTCAATTACCTAAATGATCCATCGAAAAAATACCATAATTAAATGTTATTTATTTCAATACTTGATTTTATAATAGTATAAGTGTATAATTTAAGTTGACTATTTGACCATCTTGGATGATGTGTAATCGTAACAACCCATAGGGTTAGGCAACATGGCGGACTCACCTGTAAAACAGTCTTCTTATCCACAGACTTGAAGTCATCCCTGATGTAAAGAAGCGCACCAGATATCACTCCTACACAATCACACCTCCAACACTATCAACCACAAGATCGACAAAGAAATGAAGTAAGATACAAAAAATATAGAGAGAGAGGGACTGATTACCTGTATCATAACCAAACAGAAGTCCACCAATACCTGCAGAGAAAGCAAGACGAAGAACGTAAGGGTTCTTCCATGCCAACGAAAAACACTCGCGGAACGCAGATGAGTCCGCCGGATGTATCCCTCCTTCCATTGTGGCAACTGATAATATACAATTGGATATGCTTAACGTACAACTGGACTTGCGAAAGGTATAAGAGGTTATGCGAGAAGTACTCCCTTTGGTTTAAGCTTGCGCACCAGAGAGGAAGAGGAGACTGATAAGAATGAGACGAGTTACAGAAAATGGGAGGCCAATGGGTGTATTTATAGACAATATATGCTAAAAACGTTGCTTTTATATATATATATATATATATATATATATATATATATATATATATATATATATATAAAATCAAATAAGAATCATAATAAGAACCTTAGAATCATATTTTATGGCTATTAAAGTGTGAATATTCAATACTCGTTAAATATATTAAAGTTTTGAAGTAGTCATTTTTTGTTAAAAAAATAAAAAATCATGATTTTTACGGTCTAATATTTTTATTCATATATTCATTTATATTTTAACACAAGTTTTATAAAAAAAATAAATAAATAATCATTTACAATTTAATATTGTTATTCAGAATTTAATACACAAAATTCGTAAATTAATACAGTTAATTATATACTAATTCATAACTTCATAGAAGTCTGACTCAAGTTCTACCACCATCAGTGCCAACTACCACATACCGCCACCACCAACAACCGGTGTCCCATCTTCGATATCCTTCCGTCCAAAAATCAAATATGGATAGAGAAATCAGTATTCAATAAAATTATAAACACTAATTCACAGGTTAATACAATATTTCAGACATTCACTCACAATTTAATGCATAAAAGAAAATAAACATTCACGGTTTACTAACTTACACATCCACAATTTAATACATAAAAATTAAACATATTCACAACTTAATAACTTTAACGAATTTTGTTGATGCATTTAATCAAATTGAGGTAGCTCAGATTGAAGAAAACCTTCTTCGACTCTTTTCTTATTAATCAATCAAAACCATGAAATTACGAGCATGAAATTACATAAGACATGAAAACTTATATATATATATATATATATATATATATATATATATATATATATATATATATATATATATATATATATATATATACCAAAAATATAAACCTATTAGGACTCTAAAACTTATAATTTAAGAAAGTAAATACCGGAAATAAATAAAGAAAAGACTCAATTAAAATAAAGATAATTTGTTTGTACTCTACTCCTTTCTTTTCCCGGCTAATCGGATCCCCATTATTCTCCCCCGCTTGAAAAAAACCCATCATCGAGTGTGGGGTAGGGTATAAGGGCTCATCTAGTTTGAATTTTGTCAAATCCGCAACATTGAAGGTGGAATAGAGAGGTGACCAGGGAGGTCAACAACATAAAAATTGTCATTAATCTTCCTTAAGATTTTGCAAGGTCCAATCTTCTTCATCTTCAGTTTGTTATAAGTACCTATTGGGAACCTTTCCTTCCATAAATGAACCATCATAAGATCACCCACATTAAAAAGCTTTTATCGACGACTTTTGTCTCGTGCATATTTGTAGTTGGCATTGGAGGCAGTCAAACGATTCTTAACTTCAAGTTGGACTTCCTCCATCTTTTGATCGAGATGTTCGGCTGCGACACTATGACACAATAGTTTTGGAAGAGCAATGGGATCAACAACATGTTTGGGCTGGTGCTAGTAAACGGTTTGGAAATAGGTTTTAACAGTGGATTTGTTTACCATATTGTTAAAAGCAAAGTCGGATGAAGCTAAAAAGTGATTCCATTGTTTAGGCCTATCTCCACAAAGACTCCTAATCAAATTTACCGAGAGTTTTATTAACAACTTTCGTTTGGTCGTCTATTTGTGGATGAAAATAAGTCTTATATTGTAGTGTTGTATGAAATAAAAGCCATAAGGTACGACAAAAGTGACTAAAAAATTTATTGTCTCGATCAGAAGTAATGGTGGAAGGAATACCATGGAGACAAACCACTTCGCAAAAAAACAATGTAGCTGTATTAAAAGCGTCATCTGTCTTTTTAAAGGGGATAAAATGTGCAATTTTTGAAAATCGAGCAACCGCGCCAAAGACGAAATTGTTACGCCTAGCTGTCTTAGGTAATCCAAGAACGAAATCCATGGAAACTTCTTCCCATGGGCCATCAGGAATGGAAAGTGGTGTGTAAAAACCGGTATTCTGAGCATGACTGTAACATCCATAAAATTGTTGGATTAGGTGTCTAAGCCCATAAATATAATTGGTATGTACTTGAATTGACAGTAGCAATGTCTTTTTGGGTTGCCTTCAAACCTGGCAATTAAATAAGATTATTGTTGGAGAGAGAAAAATGATTTATTAATTTATTACTTGGTTAATAAATTAATTTATTAATGTATTATGGATATAATATATTAATTAGAAATCATATTGTTTAATTAATATTTAATCAGAAATTAATTTGGAATTAATTATGGGATTAAAAGAATTAATTGAAACTGTAGGGACTAAAGTGACAATGTTCAAAAGTTGAGCATTGAGCATTCTAGAACCTCCCTTAAAGGGATGGAACGAAATCTAGAGTGTCCTAGGGTTTCCTTGGGCTCTAAGGGTGCCTTGGAAGCCTTAGGGAGGAAGTTAAGGGATTAGAGATATCTAAGATACATCTGCATTATCCTAAACCTTCCTTATCACCTATATAAACCCCTATAGGGTTGGATTTCGTCTAAGGGCACTCCAAGAGAGGCTAGGGCCGAATTTTCCACTTCCCTTTTCTCTCCATAGTAATCCTTGGTTGCTAGGTTTGTTTGTGAGCCATTAGAGGCGCGACACTTGTGGCGCTTGCTACCAAAGTTCAAGATCTTCAAGGATTTGATTGTTATTACAATATAACAATAAATGTATGTATCCTAACCCTAATTATATGTTAATTTCGAAAATTACATGTGCCAGGGTTTCTAGTTTTTGTGTTCAATGCTTGTATGTCTAATAGTGAAAACATAGATCCTCAAATTAGGGTTGCATGCACACATATGATTGTTTGTTTTGTATAAAACCCATCAGTGGTATCAGAACGTATGGTTTTTGTTTTCAATTAGATTTGGTACAATTGATTGAACTAGACAAAATTAGAGTTTATGGCCATTAAACCCTAATGCCTTTAAATTTTCGCAAATTAGGGTTTTATAACCCTGTTTTTCGAAAATCCCTAAGGAGTTTCAAACCCTTTCCTTTGGCCACCTTGGAGTCGAAATCTAGGGTTTCCTAACCCTAGTTTTTTTTTTTTGATTTTTTGGTAAGGTTGAAAGCCTTGCCTTCCACTCCAAGTAGAAGATTTCGAAATCTAATGAATAAGTTAGTAGGTTGATATCTTGTAAATTGTTTAATTGGATAATTAAAGATATCCCTACCTAAATTTCGAAATCCATGGACAAAGGATTAAATTAAGTTAATATGTTTAATTTAAATTGGTAATCCTTATTTGATGTAATAATTTAATTAATCGTTTAATTTTTGAATAATTATTAAATCAAAGGTTTTTTAAATTTTAAGATTTTAAATTAAATGGTTTTAATTTTTGAAAATTTTAATAAAATTAAAAAACCCTAGTATTTTAAAAGTTTAAAATACACCCTTATACTATATAAAATTAAAAGTCTAATATATTATATATGTATAAGTAAAGAGTCAGTCTTACCGTTAGTAGGCCTCATTCACGAAGCTGGTCTATAAGGGGTGCTTAAGGAAATTGCCTATAAAATGGCGATTGAATGGGTATCCACTCTTACCCACGGCACTCTTGACTAGTGGAGGGTCGTTAGCCGAACGGGTAGGATAGGACACAACCTTCCATTATAAGTATAATGAAAAACGAAGTAACTAAACACTTTTATAAATTCCCAAATCTTAGTTACTTTAGGAAAAATGTGGAATTGGTGCTAATCCATGAAATTGCACATTGCACCCTTATTGGTCGATTAGTGGAGCGTGTGTGGTTAACTGGCACACTAATATGGGACCAATGAAGGATGAAAATTGGTAGCTTGATGTTTATCATAGATCAATGGAGCGTGTGTGGTTAACCGACACATTGATTAGGTGATTCGTAACATCGAGAGTACCGAGCTAATTTGCATGGTTATCCACACCTTATTTGTGATCCTCGGCATCTCAGTCACAAATGAAGGGCACAATCGAGATTTAAACATGACATTGAAAAGTTCAATGAATCTCAAAAGATCTAGGAGTTTCAATTCATTTAAAACTTAAATTTCCTTTTTGTTTTTCATGGTGGAAATTGGTAAATCGTCATTTACCTACCTTCAAATGTTCTGCAATTTGGATTACGGCATCCCTCTTCCAAATTGTAGAACATTGTGTTGGATCCTAGCATTAATATCTCATTTGGGTGTTTTATTAAGGACTCAATCAACTGACTTGAATTTTCTCCCGTTTTGTAGATGTCTGATTCTAACTATGGTCTTCCTAAATCCCTTGGAACAAGCTTTCCCCATGAAGATGATATTCCGCGATTCGATCGAGGAACAAGAGATCATTTTTCACTTCCTCCACCTCCTCCTATTGTTCTCCCTGACCCACAAGTTCGAAGGTTTGAAAAGTTCAAGCTCACTCAAGCCCTTTTGGCAAGTAAACACGAAGAAGGAAAGTCAGTGTGTGCACACGTCTTAAAGATGAAGTCGCACATTGACAAGTTAAGAATGTTGGGAGTCGTTGTCTGTGAGAAGCTGGCTATTGATTGGGTTCTTCAATCGCTTCCTGACTCATATAGTGAGTTCGTAAGAGAGTACTATATGATGGACCACGACGTGACCCTCATCGATCTCACCTATTTGCTTGTTGCTGCTGAATCAGAAATGATTTGGCGCACTGGAGAAGCAAAGTTGATTGGTAGATCTGCCTTCCAAACCTCCATGGACATAGGCAATGGCAACGAAAGGCATGTCATGGTCAAAACGTTTGACCATAAGAGAAAGGCAAAGTCTGAGGTAGTTTCGTGTGCTATTCCAAAAGAGTCAATTTGCTTTTATTGCCAAGAGAAGGGGCATTGGAGACGAAGCTGCCCTGTCTACCTGAGAGATCTAAGAGATGGGAGAGTCAAGACGTATGACTCTACTTCAGTTAAAATCCATTAACTAACTTTGTAAGTTCCTATTTTTTTATTCTTAATACATTATGTGATAAGATTACATTTTTTGATGTTTTGTAGAATCGAAGAAAAGAGAGGAAGCTTAAAGGAAGAAGTGAGCTGAGTCTGATCGCGAAGAAATGGATTTCGATCGCATGATTTGATGATCGGATTTTTGGAGCTGCTACTTTTAGAGTTATGATAGATTGCTTAGGAATATGTAATAGCATAGTTTTTCATTTGAATTGCATTGTAAGGACAAGTTTTTCCGCACCTTTTATAAATAAAATAAATTTTTGTTTTTTTCTTATTTATTTATTTCCTTGCAATGGCATGTATGAAAAATTGACGTTTGTGTATTTCTAGTTTTAGCAATGTTGAAATGGATGTGATTCTTAGTTATGTTATTTGTGGAAATGTCGAGAATTTACCAAATAAGGAAAGATTCTTGTCGCCCGAGTTTCAATTGGACAGAAACTTGGAATCATACAAATTGTATTGTATGATGAATGAGAACCTTCATATTTGGAAAATTAAGACTAATTCCTTGACAAAAAGTCAAGTGAAGGACTAGGAGAACTGGTACACAATGTTGTGCACTAAGTCAAGTCCACCACAAAGAACAATAAGATTATTCGTCATGATTTACTAAAAGTCTAGTAAATGTGGTTATGCTTACAAGATTAAGTGTAATTCTGAATCATTGAAAAGTTTCAATGTATGGCAGAACGAATAAGAAGAATCAATTAGGCAGAAAGATAAAAGTTTCTCCAATCTAAGAAGAAGGGAGAGTACTTTTGTATCGTGTTTTATGATCGTCTTGTTGATTATGAAACCATATCACAATTAATCCTCTAAGGACATCTTAGTGCACTAGTATGGCTAATAAGAAAAATCAGAAATTGTTGAAATGGTTAAATCAAAAGGATGAGTCATACTTCGTTCCAAAATCAAGTCTTAGAGTCATACTCCAAGATTGTGAATTGAGTGACACATCTTAAGAAGTTCTAACACACTATTCAAATGTGAAGTAAAAAATTGTTTTTCTTGCTCTTGCACGTTTGAAATTGGTAAATTGTGATGTCTTGGATAAGACAAAGACCAACTAATACCAATTGTGTGTAGTGTTTGTCTTGATAAGAATCCACACTAACTACTGAATATTTGTTTGTCAAGAAATGTTTCTTGACAAGAGAATCTTATATGTCAAGAGGTCAGTGGGAGTCTAAATAATCTTGAAAAGTTTCAAGAACTAATCAAGAGTAAACCTATTATTAAACACTAGCGCACGACTTGAGGTTTGTAACCTATCGTGTTGACATATCCTTGTTTATGTGCCATTCCAGTTTAGTAAACTATGCATATGAGTTCTACGAGTTCTCAATAGACTGCATAAAGGCAAGCACCTTGTTCAATGAAAGAACATTGACAAGTATATGTGAACTGCTAAATAACTTGGAAGCAATGGTGGGACCCTTGATGGCAAGAAATCAAGTATGAACAAGTTCTGTCCATATGAGTTTGGATTTGTCACGAACATTATCTTACGATGATGGTTATGACAAATTCACATGGATAGGAACACATACACCATAAAATCTAAGTGTCATAAGGTTTCTCTCCTTCATGAAAATGATTGTGAGGAAACGCTTTCACTAAGAGAGATTTTAAGGAGATAGCCATTATGTAAATTGCATTCTCAAATTCGATTATGATTACATCATCCCTTTTCATAGTTTGAATTGTGAGATTTGGCGATTAGTCTGAACGTTTGCGACTTAGTAATATAAGTTTTGAATTAGTTTAGACACACATGTGAGCTATCTAAGGAAAGGTGTATGAGTTTGAGAAGCTTAGATAAAGTCTTATTGAAGCATATTGTATTAGAAAAAGATGAACTTTGGAAGTCAATAAGTATTGTTTTCTAGAAGTTTAACTGATTTCTGAATACGTGTCAAAGCTAGTGGGAGCATAAACGTTATGCTGGAAGGATATAATCATCATGATAGTGGGAGCGTGATTATTATTTTAAGTGTTGCAGGTTGGCAATATTAATTATAGAAAACAAAAGTTTCACTTTGCAAAGTTGCAGGGGTTGAAAAGTTGTTTTGCTATAATTAAGGGAGAGAATGTTATACTTCGTTTCAAATCTAAAAGCTTAGATCGAGAAATTTTAATCAAATTTAGTCAAGGATATATTAACTGCATTCTCAAAATTCGATTATGATTACGGCATCCCTCTTCATAGTTCGAATTGTGAGAACGTGGCAAATAGAAATATTATGGAAAATGGTTGATAAAGTATCATGCTTTTATGTAAGACATTATGAATCGTGTCCCATACGCTTCTCGTATAGGATTGCTTGCATATGCTGTAATATTTGACCATTCTAAAAGTTTTCCAAATGTCTAGGGCATTAAGAGGGAAAAAGGGACTAGAACCGGATTTGACTAAAATAATTAAACAACTGTCAAGGACAATCTAAGGTTCGCCAATGATTGGTCGTTTGTGAGCAGTTGGAGGTATACTAATGGATGGACCATATTGACATTATTATGAATAGACAAGATTCTATTTAGAATGAGTTGCCATATGGAAAATATGGAAATGTTTCCATATTGGGAGTTGAACGTTAAGAATTTATGTCTAGATTAGAAACTTTTATGCAAGAAGGATGTTCAAAAGAATGTACTTTGAATGTGAGACTTCACATCTATGGGATTGTTGTGTAACAATCTCCAATAGAGCACTTTGTAATTTCATTGGCCGAGTCTTGGTGACTTTTGTGTCGTGACATTACGAAAGGACCGTTGCATAAAATGTTAGAATCTAACATATTCTAGTAGTGGCGGGAATTTTGTATTCTTACACTAATGATTAGGATTAGGAATTGTGAAATGAGCATCATTGGAAATGTGTTCATTTGATCTATTTCACGAAGTAAGGACCATAGGTAAACATAGTGTGCATGCTTGGTGCATGAGACAACTGTTGTTATAATTCAAGTAAGAAGTTGATTACCCGAAACAACAAATAATGAGTAATCAATATGGTGATTAAAAAAATGTTTTATTTATACTCAAAGGTTTGGGGCCATATAGGATTAGTATTATTCTTGTGTTTTACTTTGCATGTTTTGACTTCCCGAATAATAAGATTATTCAAATCCTCCACAGTCGCTCATACTTTGGAAGTAGGTATGAATGAAGACTGTCATGAATCCGTCTGTAGATTGTCTAAAGTGTTTAGACATAACACAAGTTTGATGCAGAGTTCATGAGTGCTGCTAGAAGATTAGAGTATTGGATTAAACCCACGCTCACTTGGATCGCTTCATGGATTTTATCACGAGTGATTGGTGAGACGATAATATCTTATATTCTTGAAACGAGACGTGTGAGTTGTATTCTGCAAGTCGGTTGCACATTGATAATATGTAAACGCACCAGTAACTTGGTGTTATAAAACATATTGTTGTGTGTGATTTGATGAGTAGATACAAGTGAGCATTGGAGTCGAAGTTTATCCGTTCCTTTTACCCAAAGTGGATAAAAGCGATATCTGTGAGCCCCTCGATGATTTAGTGATGACACCCTAAGCGCTTGGCCAAGCGGGGACTAAGTTGATGTGTTCAATTGTAGTCTGTTGTCAGTCGTCATAAATCGGAAATCGGAAAACAACACATAGACAGAGAGAATGATTAAAATCCATGTCTAAGTCTATAAGATATCTAGAATGGAAGAGTATACGATCCCTTATCTTAAGGACACGTCACTGATAAGATCAGAGTTCGACAACGGCTTTTGGTAGCTAAAATTTGCTAGTCAATTTTGAAGTTATACTTACAACTATAGTTATTAGACTTATCCAAGTGGGAGACCGTTGGATTAGGTGTCTAAGCCCATAACTATAATTGGTATGTACTTGAATTGATAGTAACAATGTCCTTTTGGGTTGCCTTCAAACTTGTCAATTGAATAAGATTATTGTTGGAGAGAGAAGAATGATTTATTAATTTATTACTTGGTTAATAAATTAATTTATTAATGTATTATGGATATAATATATTAATTAGAAATCATATTGTTTAATTAATATTTAATCAGAAATTAATTTAGAATTAATTTTGGGATTAAAGGAATTAATTGAAACTGCAGGGACTAAAAGTGACAATGTTCAAAAGTTGAGCATTCAGCATTCTAGAACCTCCCTTAGAGGGATGGAGCGAAATCTAGAGTGTCCTAGGGTTTCCTTGGGCTCTAAGGGTGCCTTGGAAGCCTTAGGGAGGAAGTTAAGGGATTAGAGATATCTAAGATACACCTGCCTTATCCTAAACCTTCCTTATCACCTATATAAACCCCTATAGGGTTGGATTTCGTCTAAGGGCACTCCAAGAGAGGTTAGGGCCGAATTTTCCACTTCCCTTCTCTCTCCATAGTAATCCTTGGTTGCTAGGTTTGTTTGTAAGCCATTAGAGGCGCGACACTTGTGGCGCTTGCTATCAAAGTTCAAGATCTTCAAAGATTTGATTGTTATTACAATATAACAATAAAGGTATGTATCCTAACCCTAATTATATGTTAATTTCAAAAATTACATGTGCCTCCTAGGGTTTCTAGTTTTTGTGTTCAGTGCTTGTATATCTAATAGTGAAAACATAGATCCTCAAATTAGGGTTGCATGCACACATAGGATTGTTTGTTTTGTATAAAACCCATCAAAAATTTCATAAAAATTTAAAGTTTTTCAAACCAAACAAAATCATAATTGTTTACATTATAGTTTTCAAAGCATGTTTAACATCAGATTTTTTTTCCAAAAATCACAAAACATAACATGAGGAGGCGCACGATCAAGCCTTTCCCTTCCCACGATCATCTGAGGTACCTGAAACATAACCTAAAACTGTAAGCCCAACGCTTAGTGAGTTTCCCTAAAATACCACCATGACACATAATCATAGATATCACAGCAACACCATGTATACAGAACCTTCAACATGTTTGGACCGCCGCACCGGGCCTTCAGCCTCTCTGGACCGTTCTTCGGGCCTTCGGCCTGACTGGTCCGCCTCACAGACCTTCAGTCTATCCGGACCGCCATGGGGTTGTTGGCCTTCTTTACACAGCAGCGCCGCCTCAAGCCAACCAACCATCACATATCCACATATAACATAATCAAACAAAACTAGCATATATACAGGTAGTCATACAAGTCTAGCGGATCACTATAGCATGACACATCCTATCTACCAGGATGCCGATCTAACAGATCACTACAGCATAGCAAGCATACAATAAATCAAGATAACAATCCAAAGGGCCAAATTTGGTGCCTTCGACCCCAGAGTATAGTGAGGACAACTCACCTCACACTGATGAATCGCACTGAACACCTCCGGCTGCCGGCTCACTAAGATCCCCAAACTATCACAACAAATAAACATCCAATTAATAATTGAATTACCATCCTTGACTAATAACCCATACTTAGGGTAAATGGCAACTTTACCCTTTCCCTAATTAGACCTAGAGTCAGGCCCAATTGTTGATTCAAAAAGCCCACAATTATTCAAGACCAATAATTGGCCAAATTTTCCAAATTGGGCCCAAACTCCTTTTTGGGCCTTATCCTAAGGTCCAACCCTTCACTTGGCCCAAAAAACTCATATTGAGATAGTCCAATAAGGGCCCAAGCATTCAAGCCCAAAAGGTGGCCCAAAACTTGAAGCCCAAATTCCAAAATCCAACAGATGGCGTACGCGGGGGCGTACTCCTACGGTACGCGGGGCGTACACTGAACCTCGCATTGACCCACATCGGGGTGGTTGACCGAGTACGCGAGGCGTACCCTCGCAGATCCAAAAGTATTATTATATGCTTAATGGCTTCAGCACTTAAACCCAAACTACAGATCTGTGGTCCAAATGCACCCTAAAGTCATAAAGTCTCAAACTTTATGACTTAACACGTCCAAAAGTTCTTAATACAAGGTCTTAATCCATTAAGGCCCCTTTTCCAAATGCATGGGACACTTCTAGCCATTGGGACCTCATTTTTATGATTAAGGAGCCCTCCAAGGGTCTGAAAGGACGACTCAAAACATCCAGAACATGCCGTGCTCAATATGGAGCATTTGGGACCAAAAAGAAACATAAAAAGGCCCAAACATGAGATCTATCAAATGGACCATAAATGTATGAACTTTATACCTTTAGATGGTGGAGAAGAGAGCCAAACTTCCCAATCCAATCCTTGCTTCTTGATGCACTTCTTGTAACGCCCGTAGATCCGGGCTAGTCAATTTAGAGACGACAAACATCAAAAATGACTTTTTTATGGAAGATTATTTAGAAGGATTAATCTTAACTAAGTTATAGTATATGTTACAAGGATTCCGTACATATAAAGAATGTCGAAATCCGAGTTATAACGAAGAAGTTATGACCTGTCGAAGTTTCGCGACAGAACTGGCACGACACAGCGCGACGTAAATAGTGAATTTACGTTAGAGTGATATTTAGCCTTAGCGATCGAAATGAAAGTCGTAGAATACGTTAAACCGAGAGCGTGCATAACAAGAACGTCTAAATCTGACTTCGTATGAGGAAGTTATGATTTTTCGAAGTTTCAGCATTAGCAGTATGCAGCCCGAAGTTCGAATATGATATCGAGTGATTTCTAGCCGAAACGATCTAAACGAGAATCGAATATCTCATCGATAGTAGTCTAACGTTAAAAAGACAGACGAAAACGGACGTCAGACGAAGAAGTTATGGATTTCTAATGGAGTTTTCCTGTCCCGGCCTACTAAAAATAATATAATAAAATATATTAAAAATAAATTCAAAATTATCCGACGAAGTCTAAACGAGAGTTACAGAGCATAATCTCACCTACGCGTGCATATAAAGAACGTCGAAAACGGAGCTCGTATGCGAAAGATATGAATTTCTGAAGTTCGGGGCATGAAATCCGATCCTGTGTCAGAACTCACGACGTGAACACTGTGTTCACGACGTGAACTCAGAAAAACGTCACCTGGACTCTGTCAGACCCCACTTGTGATGACGCATGTAGTGACGATCAAGCCCTACGACGTGAGCACTTGAAACTCACGATGTGAACCCAGAAAATTCACCCTATAAATAGAAATCGAGGGTCAGCCGATTTTGGTTGCTCCTTCTCATCTCTCCCACTCCCGATACCCTCTCTAAGCCCTATTTTAACCCCGCGAAGCCCCGGTATCATCCCGAGACCCGGATCAAGTCCCGAAGCCCGAAGATCCCGAGAAGAAAAGAGTTTCCGAGCCGAAGCTCTGCCTGCGAGAAGCCCGGTGTGTGAAGATCTTCTAGTTTCACCGAAGAAATACTACTCTTAGAGCCGTAGTGCTGCCCGATCATCTTCTGATCAAGTGAGTGTGTAGTTACTTTCTTCTACCGCATAGATATGAAGTATTTGCTATCAAATACGTGCTATGTGTTTATACGTTGTTTGTTTACTTGAGATGGTTGTTGGAATGAATGTTTTATACAGGTTTTTAAATGAATTAAACCATATATGTAATTTATATCTACGAATATGTCGGGTAAAACATGGGTAGATAAGTGATGTGGTATGAAAGATGTTATAGATAATCTTAGCAGATGCGCTTAATAGTAAATGTCATAATCCTGGCAGATGCGCTTATAGGATAAGGTCGGCAGATGCGCCAAATAGAGAATGTCATAATACTAGCAGATGCACTTATAGGATAATCCTGGCAGATGCGCTTATAGGATAAGGTCGGCAGATGCGCCTAATAGTGTATGTCGTAATCCAGGCAGTGGCGCCTAATAGTGTATGTCGTAATCCAGGCAGTAGCGCCTAATAGTGTATGTCGTAATCCAGGCAGTGGCGCCTAATAGTGTATGTCGTAATCCAGGCAGTGGCGCCTAATAGTGTATGTCGTAATCCAGGCAGTGGCGCCTAATAGTGAATGTTGTAATCCTGGCAGAGGCACTTAGAGGATAAAGTTGGCAGATGCGCCTTATGTAGCAATGGATTTTGTGCCAATTCCTTAGGTCAATCCTTAGGAATGAATGAATGAAGGATAGTTGATTCTTAGGGTAAAACCTTAAGAAATAAAGAAGATAATGGGGATGGGTAATTGGGTTGATTGTTTGATGATTAAATATAATAATTATATTATTGTGGGTTGAAAACCCTATATGCTCACCAGGCTCCCAAGCCTGACCCACTCGGTTTTCTTTGCATTACAGGTAATGGCACAAGAGTATAAGTTGGTGGACTTGACGAGAGATTTTGGATTATATATCAGTAGTTATAAATAACTGTTGTAAGGTCTATTTTATACTGTTTATGCTTTTGGTCTGTATTGGAACATGACATCCCGAGATTTTATTATTTAATGAAAAGTACATTCTCTTTGAGAAATGTTTTGATAAAGTTTTATCATATCTTGTTTGGGAACAAATTCTGCAACCGTTTTCTTTAAAGGATTACTCTGATTTATAAAACAAAGCATAAACAAATCGGTCTTTTCTGGCCGAGAAATTGGGGATGTCACACTTCTCCTTCATCTAACACACCAAGAACACACTTTAGGGCCCTCAATCTCACTTTAGGGATCAAAGAGTTCATCAATCCATGGAAGGGGATATTGGTTCTTCACTGTTATATTGTTCAACTCTCGGTAATCAATACACATCTGGTGTGAACCATCCTTCTTCTTGATGAATAAAATCGGCGCTCCCCATGGAGAACTACTCGGTCTGATGAACTGCTTGCCTAGCAGCGCCTGCAGTTGAGATGAAAGCTCCTGCATCTCAGGCGGTGCCAAGCGGTACGGTGCCTTGGCGATCTGGACCGCACCTGGCACAAGGTCGATCCTGAACTCGACTTGCCTCTCGGGAGGCACACCGGGTAACTCCTTCGGGAATACATCTGCAAACTCCCTGAAAATCGGGACATTAAAAACTGAAACCTGACCCCCAACACGCGTATCCACCACATAAGCCAAGTAGCCCGCGCACCCATGCTGAATATACTGTCGAGCCCTGGCTGCAGAACAAAACCGTAAACCCGTCCTCGTGCCCTCTCCATAAATAACCAGTTCTCCCCCACTTGGGGTTCGAACTACCACATGCTGCACAATCGATCATAGCGCCAAACCGACTCAGCTAATCCATGCCCACAATCACGCAAACATCCCTATGGGAATAAGGATCAAATCGATCGGATAAGGCACCCCGAAGATATCTAGCACGCAGTCCCGATATATTGAAGACGCCGAAACCCCGTGTTCGTTGGCGATAGAGACTCGCAACGGACACTCTAACTCCCCAATAGGCATATCCACCTCGCTACTGAATGACCGAGATACAAAAGACCGACTCGCACCCGAGTCAAACAACACTAGAGTAGACAAAGAGTTCACTAGGAACGTACCTAAAAAAGGTACACAAGAAAGCATAACATAAAACATAATTATCAAGATAAGGGATAGAAACATACCAGTCACCACATCTGGTGTTGCTCTGGCCTCCTCGACAGTGAGCTGAAAATCACGACCCCGAGCCCTCGGGGGCTCCGCCCTCCCCTAACGTCCATCAGTGATCCTCAACGTGGCCGGTGCCAGGGCCTACGCCGGCTTGGCGGCGAGCAAGGGAGAGTTGACCTTCACATGGCCAACCTGATCAAAATGATAGAAAATGCTCATACTTTGAACTGGGGCTAACTGGCGGCAATCCTTCGCAAAGTGCCCCTCCTTGCCACACTTGTGGCACAAACTACCAGATCGGCACGCTCCATCATGAACCGTATCGAACTTCCCTCAAGTGCGGCCTCGCTGTCCCCCAGATCTAGACTCAGCGACCTTGAACCGCTTTGGCGCCGGCTGCGACTGTGTCGGGGCCGGTCTCTGCTCTCTCAACTGAAGATCTATCTCAAGCTCACGCCGCCTGGCGGCCTCCTGCAACTCCAGCAAGGAATCATATCGCTGGGTAGAAACAAACTGCCTGATATCCGTCTTGAGCATGCTCAAGTAACGGGTCATCTGAGCCTGCTCCGAAGAAAACTCAAGGCAAAACATGGCCCTCCCAGTAAACATCCTGGTGATCTCCGTCACTGACTTCGTACCTTGCCTCAGATCTAAAAACTCCTGGGCCAACCTCTCGCGCTCTACCCGCGACATATATCAAGTATGAGATATCTCTATGAACTGCTCCCAAGATACCGCATCCCTCTGCTCATCCGAATACAATCCCGTAACAAGTCTCCACCAATCCTTCGCTCCGGACCTCAAGAGGTTCAGAGTGCTCCTGACCTTCTGGTCAGCTGGGCAAGAGCAGGTGAAAAGGCATCCCTCAACATCAGATAGCCACCTCATAGCTATGATCGGGCCCTGAACTCTATTGAAAGTTGAGGGCTTCGTATTATCGAAGTCCCGATACTGAAAAACCCGACCCGGTCCAACACCTATAGCTGACATGGCTGCGGAGGCTGCAGCAACAGCAATCTCAGCAACAGATGCGTATCTGTCATCAAAGAACTCCATCATCGCGGTCTTAATAGAACCAAATAACTTCAGTATCTGATACCGGACGATGGCCACAACCTTCCCATGGAGAATCTCCCTAATCCTGGCATCCAACTCATCTGATCCAATCTACCTGCCAGCTCTTGATCCCGATCCGGATCCGGTCTCAACTCGGCTCGTAGTCACCATACTGAAATACGCCAGGGAGATATCAGATAACACGCATATCAAATTAGGGAACCAACTCCCAACAAAGCCCTAGGGGTTGTGACTTCCTTGCTATGCGTATTGGTCCTGTGCTTTCAGTAGTACGGGCCCATACTACCTTCCAAACCTACCTGTAGTTGTCCCAGAGGATCATCACAACAACCCTAACAATATACTACACTCTAGCATACTCATGCTCTCTATCCTCACTTTCTAGAGGAAAGCTACACATATCGCGACTGGTCGACTGACCTCCACATAACTCATCCTACCACCAACTGCCACACGACCCTCCATTGGTGCCAGATAACTATTGCATGAATATTATCACATACTGCATGACTTAAACAATCTTAGGCTAGAGGATTCAATCCCACAATGGTTGGAATCAAACAAGAGCTTGTCAGCAGGACCAATTCCCCTACCCCAAGACCATTTAACCCATGTAGTATGCGACTTAGCGCATTCATTCAATAGCTAGTTCACACATGAAAGAGTCATACAACAATCAATAGGGTACTCTACAAGAGATAAGGCATCAATATCATACACGTCTATCATACGATTCCTTAGGATCCCTATCCCGTCACTAGCATGTTGATTTAATCATAACATAACATAATCTCAAATAACTTGTGTGGTAATTTGGGGTCACTTACTGGCTCTGTCTGATCGTACACCTTGCATCCTCCTCTATTATTTTGAAAACCATTTGAAAATTATTTTAAAAATCTTTTTCCTTAGTTTGAGACTGGATTCACACGAGTGTTCCTCCAATTCACTCAAACCAAGGCTCTGATACCAACTTGTAACATCCATAAAATTTCATAAAAAATTAAACTTTTTAAAACCAACCAAAATCATAATTGTTTACATTGTAGTTTTCAAAACATGTTTAACATCATAGTTTTTCCCAAAATCACAAAACATAACATGAGGAGGTGCACGATCAAGCCTTTGCCTTCCCACGATCATCTGAGGTACCTGAAACATAACCCAAAACTGTAAGCCCAACACTTAGTGAGTTTCCCCAAAATACCACCACAACATATAATCATAGATATCACAGCAACATCATGCATATAGAACCTTCAGCATGGCCGCACCGGGCCTTCAGCCTGTCTGGACCGTTCTTCAGGCCTTCGGCCTGACTGGTCCACCTCACAGGCCTTCAGTCTATCCGAGCCGCCCTGGGTCTGTTGGCATTTTGCACATAGTAGGACCGCCTCAACCCAACCAACCATCACATATCCACATATAACATAATCAAACACAACTAGCATATACAGGCAGTCATACAAGTCTAGCGGATCAGTATAACATAACACATCCTATCTACCAGGATGTCGATCTAACAGATCACTACAACATAGCAAGCATACAATAAACCAGGATAACAATCCAAAGGGCAAGCCTTGGTGTCGTCGACCCAAGAGTATAGTGAGGACAACTCACCTCACACCTACGAATCGCACTGAAAACCTCCGGCTGCTGGCTCGCTAAGATCCCCGAACTAGCACAACAAATAAACATCCAATTAATAATTGGGTTACCATCCTTGACTAATAACCCATACTTAGGGTAAATGGCTACTTTACCCTTTCCCTAATTGGACCAAGAACCAGGCCCAATTCTTGATCCAAAACGCCCAAAATTATTCAAGACCCATAATTGGCCCAATTTTCCAAATTGGGCGCAAACTCCTTTTTGGGCCTTATCCTAAGGTCCAACCTTTCACTTGGCCCAAAACACTCATACTCAGATAGTCCAATAAGGGCCCAAGCATTCAAGCCCAAAAGGTGGCCAAAAACTTGAAGCCCAAATTCCAAAATCCAACAGACGGCGTACGTGGGGCGTACTCCTGCGGTACGTAGGGCGTACACCGTGCCTTGCATTGACCCACATCAGGGTGGCTGACTGAGTACGAGGGGCATACTCCCCCTACGCGGGGCGTACCCTCGCAGATCCAAAAGTCTTATTATGTGCTTAATGGCTTAAGGACTTAAAACCAAACTACAGATCCATGGTCCAAATGCATCCTAGAGTCATAAAGTCTCCAAATTTATGAATTTACACGTCCAGAATTTCTTAATACAAGGTCTTAATCCGTTAAGACCCCTTTTCCAATTGCATGGGACACTTCTAGCCATTGGGACCTCATTTTTATGATTAAGGACCCCTCCAAGGGTCTGAAAGGACGACTCAAAACATCCAGAACATGTCATGCTCAAGATGGAGCATTTGGGACCAAAAAGAAACATAAAAAGGCCCAAACATGATATCTATCAAATGAACCATAAAGGTATGAACTTTATACCTTTAGATGGTGGAGAAGAGAGCCAAACTTCCAGATCCAATCCTTGCTTCAAGCTTCCAAGCTTCTTGATGCACTTCTCCTTCCTCTAACACACCAAGAACACACTTTAGGGCTCTCAATATCACTCTAGGAGGCTAGGGTTTTGCAAGAACGACTCTAAGACTTTGGAGGTTGAAAAGGTGGGGATAAATAAGCCATAAGGGTGCTTAAACCATTATTGATTCAATAGCAACAAGCAAATATGTTAGATCAATAAGGGTCATGTCGTGATCTCCCATATAGTAGTCCTTAAGGGAACCTGCTATATGACTCAGGAAGTGATTGAAGAACCCAGTCAACAACCAACTTCCTTGAGACTTCGACACCCAACTCTCCCAGCTTGTCAGTATGTAACTTCATCTCCAAGACGTGAGCACATACATACTTTCCTTCCTGCGAATAGGGCTTTGAGTGACCTAGAACTTGTGGGTTAGGGAGAATTATTGGAGGAGGTGGAGGAAGTGAAGTTCCACTACAACACGAAGAAGGGATTAATCTTTCACCTTGATCGCCTTGTGGAAAATCATATTTATAAAGAAAACTTTTTTCAAAAGATTCGGGAAGACCATAGTTGTCTGAACTAGACATCTATAAAGGGAGAAATTCAAGTTAATTGATTTAAGTCCTTAATATAACACCGAAATGGAATATTAAGGCTAGGACCCAACACAATATTTTACAATTCGGAAGAGGGATGTCGTAATCCTATTGCAAAATATTTGAAGGTAGGTAAATGACGATTTACCAATTTCCACCACGAAAAACGAAAAATAATTTTAGGTTTTAAGTGAATTGAAATTCCTAGATCCTTTGAGATTCATTGGACTTTTCAATGGCATGTTTAAATATCGATTGTGCCCATCAAGTTTGTGACTGGGATGCCGAGGATCACAAAAAGGTGTGAATAACCATGCAAATTAGCTTGACACACCCAATGTTACAACCACCTAATCAATGTGCCGGTTAACCACACACACTCCATTGATCTATGATTAACATCAGGCTACCCTTTGCCACGCACTGTCAGTCCCAGATTAGTGTGTCGGTTAACCACATGCGCTCCACTAACGACTTAACAAGGTGCAAAGTGCAATTTCATGGGTTAGCACCAAATTCACATTTTCCTAAGTAACTAAGATTGGGAATTTATAAGTGTTTAGTTACTCTATATTTCATTATACTTTTAATGAGAATTTAAATGTCCAGTCAAACCCGTTTGGCTAACGACCCTCCACCAGTCAAGGAAGCGGTGGGTGAGAGTGGACACCCATTAAACTGCCATTTTATAGGCAGTAACCTTATACCCCCCTTATAGACCGGCTTCGTGAATGAGGCCTATTAACGGTAAGAATGACTTTACTCTTATACATATATGTAAATATTAAACCTATAACATTACAATAGTATAAGGGTAAAATTTTAACTTTTAAAACTCTAGGGTTTGGAACTAAAGTATTTAAAAGGTGAAACTTTAGAAATTCCAAAACTTGAGGGCAAGTTTTGAAACTTGTCAAAACTTTTCCAATTCATAACCTATGAGTTTAATATAGGTTTTAATGAAAAGACTCTTGAAAATCCATAACTTGAGGACAAGTTATGGAGTTCATAAAACCATTTATGGAAAAAAGACTCTTCAAGTTCATAACCTATGATTTTAATGATCTCTTTAAAAGAAAAACTTTTCATTTTCCATAACTTGAGGACAAGTTATGGAATTCATCAAAACCATTTAGATCAAAAAATTCTAACAGGAAAATAAAAAAAATTGTCTATGATCTAAATTAAACTCATAAGAACAAGACAATTCATATCAAACAAATTTCATGTAATTAGCCTAACCATATAAACTAATATAAAAAACTTTGACAATTATCTTATAAATTGGATAAGCATGATCATTACCACATCAAAAACAGATTTATAAGTTCAAAAACAATTTAGGGCAATGATCCTAGTCCAATTATAGCCAAAAACTTGGAAAATCTGCATTCTGGAGCACCAACTCGTCGAGTGCATGAACTGACTCGGCGAGTTGGTCAGTTTTGTGAGGGGACTCGACGAGTTCCCCAGTGGACTCGGCGAGTCCACTGTCCAGAAAGCAGAAAAACCGATTTTTAAGCATTTGAAAGCAAGTAGCATAAAGTATATTGGAAGACAACCCTAGACTCTGATACCACTGAAGGGTTTTGGGAATTCTAACACTCCTAAGGTGTACATGCAACCCTAAATGCTTTGGATCTATGTTTTCTCTAATATACATGCAAACTTTCAATATTCCAAAGCATCATCCTAACTAGCATACAGTGGAGTATCTATACTACAAAATTCTAGTTAGATGACATACCTTTTGTTGTAGTTGAAAGCTTTGAACTTTTAAGAGCTTAGCACAAGTAGTGTCAATGCCTCAAATGAAATCACAACACACCTTTGGACAAAGGATGACTTTTGAGAGAGTATGGTGTACATAAATCGGTTATGGCTCTCCAAGAACACTCTAGTCTATCTAGCACCAATTTCACCAACCAAGGGGTTTCTTATATAGTGTGGCACAACTAGGGTTACACCATGCAAACCCTAATGTGCATGACTTTCCACATTCCTTAGGCTCCATGGGTTTCAACCTCCATGGAGTATCCATGGGTCACCACATGGGTTTAGCCCAACATAAAGAACTATGGATCATAAGCCAACTTTATAAGAATGAATGATTTACACAATCAATCTCCATATATTTAATTAGTCTCTTTTGATCACAAAATTAATTCCAAATTAATTCTTGATCAATACTAATTAAATAATATGGTTTCATATTAATATATTAGAACTTATAATATATTAATAAATCATAAATAACCTCTTCTCAAAAGTCCATCCTATCAAATTTTCCTGGTGATATGCTACCCAAATGGACCATGTTACTCTCGGGTCAAGTACATACCAAATATAGTTATGGACTTAGACACTAATCCAACATTTATAACACCCGCACATTCGGGCTAGTCAATTAAATAGAATAAACTATAAAAATGACATTTTTATAGAAGATTATTTAGGATAAATAATCTTAACCAAGTTATAGTATGTGTGAGAAGGATTCCGAAAATATAAAGAACGATGAAATCCGACTTCATATGAAGAAGTTATGCTTCTTCGAAGTTTCGTGATTAAACCGACACGACTCTACATATTGTAAAAAAATGAATTTTTTATAAATTATTTTTTAGCCTAAGAGATCTAAACGAAAGTCGTAGTAGTCGTTAAACCAAGAGTGTATGTATAGAGAACGTCCAAATCTGACTTCGTAAGGGGAAATTATGATTTTTCGTAGTTTCAGTGTAGTAGTATACGACTCAGAACCGAAGTAGAGATCTATTGATTGTTAGGAAAACAATCTAAATGAGAGTTGAAGATCTCGTCCTTATGATTTTGTCGATATAAGGACAGACGAGAATGGATATTGTATGAGAGATTTATGATTTTTTAACAGACATGAACAGTTTAAGCTTGTTAAAAATATAACTTTAAAAACAAATCAAATTAGCCGACGGAGTCTAAAGGAAAGTTGTAGATTTCGTCGAGAGATTTTCGGGGATATAAAGAACGTCGAAAACGTAGCTCGTATGAAGAACTTACTACATTTTGAAAATATGGAAAATTGTGCGCGCGAAGTGTGCCACACGCGCTGATGACGTTGCACCATTAGACGACGCCACGTGGCAAGTCGGCCGATCCCCTCCTCCAAGAGACAAGGTGACGTGACAATAAGATATTTGGACACGTGGCACCACAAAGTTACGACAAGTGGCGGGCTTCTAGAAGCATTGATGTAGACCACCAATTTTGTGACACGTGTCACAAAACAAGAGGACCTGCGTCATTGATGTGCGTTACATGCACAGTAGGGACGTCCGGCGCGCCTACCCCAAATGCCTATAAATTGCTGCTTAAATATGCCTCTCCAAATCTCTCTTAAACCTCCCTAACTATTTGAGTCCAATCTTTTTTGGGTTTCTGAGTATTTTAGCGAGGCTTTAGTATATCTAGGAGTCCGACAAATAGAAGCTTTCGGGTCGGAGCTCTGTCTGCATGGTTTCCTAGGTTTTGCTTAAAAGCTCTGTAAGTTTAGCTACACTCTTTTTCTTTTAGTGTAACTTATATTCATAGTAATAAGTCATTATTATGAACCTATAAATAAGATTTATCGGTGATTCCAAGTCATAATACTGATTGATCTACTTACGGAAGAGGTGTCTACAATGGTCATGTTAGCTTGGTTGTTGGATTTCAGAAAGGCTATATATTGAAAAGATCTTGCATCCCAACTATCCTGCCTGGCTGATCCTTACTTGGTAGATCTTGATGTAGATATTGGGATTAGTGAGGATCAAGACTATTATTAGTCACCACGATCATTAGACTAAAACTCTGTATTAATCATACTTAGGTCACGTCAAGGGAATATCTAAGGTGTTAGGCGAAATTTTGCCCAGATCACCGGTCACCCCCTAAGTCATGTGAATGCATAGTCCTTTTCATGAACATGATTTTAATACAAGTATTAATTAAAGCATTAAATATTTGTTAAAGAGTTTATATGTGAGATATTTTCAATTGCTTGGAATACGTGTTAAGAATATATATGATAATATAGGATATGCAAACCAAGTAAGGTTTAATATCAATTAAGTTATTATTTCATGATAATAATAATAAAAGTATCATTTGGGAGAAGGATAGAGGTTTATTAATACCTCAATACTGTGTACACACTGAAGTAGGATAGTACTGCCTAAACAGAGTCGATATTAGGAGTTAAGCATTGTAGTCTTACAGTGAGATTATATAAGACTTGCAAAAGAGGCTTCATTTTAATTAAGTTCAGCAATGAGTTGTAAGTTGTTAAAGAGTACATGCGAGATATGAACAGAGAGTAGAATTACGATATCCCAGATCCGAGATCATGGATTAGGCATAGTCATTCGTCCCTGATCCGAGAGCATGGATTAGGCATAGTCATTCGTTCCTGGCCCGAGAGTATGGACTAGGCATAATCATTTGTCACCGATCTGAGAGTATGGATTAGACATAGTTATTCGTTCCTAGTGCGAGAATGTGGATTGGGCATAGTCATTTGTCACCAATCCGAGAGCATAGATTAGACATTGACATTCATTCCTTATCTGAGATTATGGATTAGGTAAAGACATTCATTTCTAAATCCGAGAGTATGGATTATGTCATTCTATAGGACTAAAATGTGAGGATCGACGGAAAGGGGTAGATTGCATATAAGAAGTGTATTTGTATACTGCAAGTTTTAAGATATATATATATATATATATATATATATATATATATATATATATATATATATATATATATATATATATATATATATATATATATATATATATATATATACCATAGGGTGCCACGTGGCAAGTCGGCTGCTCCCCTCCTCCAAGAGAGATGGTGACATGGAACCACGAGATTTAGACACGTGACTTCATGAAGTTACGATATGTGGCGGCCTTCTAGAAGCACTGATGTGGACCACCAATTTCGCGACACATGTCACAAAAATGAGAGGATCTGCGTCATCGATGTGCGCAACGTGCACAATTGTAACATCCGGATTCCCAGGTATCTTATTTTAAGTATTTATCTTGAGTTTTAGGGAGGGACTCGACGAGTAGGCGCTCAGACTCGCCGAGTAGGATCGCGTTGCTGACTGGATTAATGAGCGGACTCGACGAGTCGGAAAGGGGGGACTCGACGAGTCCACGCTGTGGGTTGAAACCCTAAATCCCCGGGCCTGAGCCCTATTCAAAGGACCTTATAGCCCTCTTGTGCGACTACCTATCTTGAGAGAGTGCCCCTTGAGAGCTTGAGCGATTTGAGAGAGTGTTAAGGCCATATTGATCGATTTTGGTGTGATTTAGCAAAGGAGAAGTTGTTTCCAGCAAGAGGAGGTCAAGGGAGCTGTGGATCCAGGGTTTTCAAGTTCAGATCTACACTATTGAGGTATCAAATCGAATTTCCTTTCTGTTTTGGGTGAAGATCTATGATATAGGGTTTTCTATAACCTTTTAGGACTTGAAAAGTTGAGTTAATGGTCCCTTGCTGTGTTAGACCTCGGATCTGGACCCATAGAGGTCCAGAGAGCCTTCCCCATTCTGCTTTATGTTGGTTTATGGAGGAAAGGAGACTAGGTTGCCATTTTAGGAGCCATTTCACCAAGGAAAGCCTTGGGTGCATTGCATGTGAGTCAAGTTTCGACCTTTACGTGGTTTTTGGTCGTGGAGAACTCAGATCTATAGTTTAGAGAAACAGATCTGACCTCAGAAGGTCATTTGAGAGCTGTTATGGGAGCAACTCACCGAGTCCATAAGTGGACTCGACGAGTCGAGTCGGGGTTGCCCCGCGATTCGTTGCAGAGTAACCCGGAGAGTAGAGAAGGGACTCGACGTGCCAAGTGACGCTTAGAAGGATTCAGGGGACCCGCGTGGACTCGCTGAGTCGCCCGAGTGCACTCGACGAGTCTGGTCAAAGTTGACCGTTGACTAGAGTTGACTTTTGTCGACTTTTAGGGTTTGGTCAATGTTAGGGTCTTTGGGCCATGAGAGGGGTAAAATGGTCTTTTACCCTTCTGAGAGTACTAAGAGAGGGATTAGCCTAGCCTTGAGGGTTGTATTGATTAGAGTGGTTATTCCATGTGATTAGGCGGGGGCTAGACCGGATTTTACCGAGTTCGAGATTTGCCGAGTTACCCGAGGTGAGTCTTCTCACTATACTTTACCTTGAGTGGTAAGTAGAGTTATGTGATAGAGTATCTTGTATGCTATGTATGTGATGTGTTGCACTGCATTATTTCTATGTGATTTATGCTATGTGTATTCCAGAGTTTACAGAGTTAGGACCGGAAGGTCCACAGAGTTAGGGCCAGTGGGCCCACAGAGTTATAGCCTCGAGTGACTAATATGTGCTTTATGTGGTATTTTGGGGAACTCACTAAGCATTTATACTTACAGTGTTTTGTGTTATGTGTTTCAGGTACCAGTGAGGATCGCGGGAAGGCGCCGGCATGATCAGTACACACTATTGGAATTTTATACATTTTGATCTTGGGATGTGTTATTATGGATTTGATATGTGATACATTGATATTTGAGAATATTTATGAATGAAATTATATCTTTAAAAGTGAAAAATTGTTTTGAAATTTACGTTGTTACAAGTTGGTATCATAGCCTTGGTTTGAGGGATTCGGATGCACCTTCGAGCGCATTTGAACTCAAACTGAGGATTTGAGGAATTTTTCGAAATAAAAGGAAATTTTTCTAAAAGAGTAAAAAGGTTTTGAAAAGAGCAGAGCAGAGCAGTGTGTACGATCTGCCAGCGCCCGAACGGTGATTTCCCAAAATACCCTTATATTATGTGTTATGAAATATGAGATAATAGGTTATGCATGTTAGAGTAGGCTAGGTATTCTTATTAGGACTAGAATGGCCTGATTTGTGATGCCTTAGCCTAGGGGTTTTGCTGCTAGGAGATGCTTGAGAGTGAGTAGATAGCAGCGAGGAGCTTATGAGAGATCTGCTAGAGAGTAGACTATGCATAGTGAGAGTAGAGTACTTGGGATTTGGGAATCCTAGGAGGAGGACTTGGGGTGAATACTGATGCGGTGTGGACGGTAGTATTGGGCCCGTACTACTGAAGACACCGGATCAGTACGCAGCCCAAGTAAGAATCCTTAGGGTACCAGGGATCGATTAGGAATGGGTTATCGAGTTTGTACATACTCGAGCGAGCCTCTGATATTTTGTGTTGTATTTCAGAGACATCATGGTTGGGACACGCCACAGACCAGGGACCAGCGGAGTGAGTGATGAGGAGCTCCGCCAGATGATCCACGAGGAGGTGGCTGCGGCGATCCGCGCAGAGATACCAGAGATGTTTGGGTCTATTAAGACCACGTTGATTGATACTTTTGATGAGAGATACGTAGCAGTTACTGAGGCTGCAGCCGCCGCAGCTACCGCAACTGTTGCTGCTGCTAGGCCTCAGGGTGGTGATTCGTTGCTGTTCCGGGAGTTCAGCAACATGAAACCACCAGAGTTTGATGGGACGCAGGATCCGATTGCTGCGATGAGATGGGTTTCTGACATTGAGGGATGCTTCTATACGTGTTCATGTCTGGAGCATCTGAGAGTTCGGTTCGCGCTGAACCAGCTTCGCTTGGGAGCGAAGGACTGGTGGAAGTTTGTGACAACGCACTATTCTTCTGCAGAGCTTGCCGCGGTGACCTGGGAGAGGTTCACCGCTATGTTTCATGATGAGTACGTTCCCCCGGTGGAAAGGGAACGGTTGGCCCAGGAGTTTTTGACCCTCAAGCAGGGTACTGAGTCTGTTACTGTGATCACTAGGATGTTCCATGAGAGGGCGATATTCTGCCCTGAGCACGTGTTTTCTGAGCAGGCACGCATGAGTCGGTATTTGAGCATTTTGAGGAGAGACATCCGCGAGTTTGTGGCGAACTCGTCGTACCGGACATTTGCCGAGCTTCAGGCGAATGCCCGGAAGAGGGAGATAGAGCTTGGGACTCACGTTAGGGAGGAGGCGGAGTCTCAGGGGAGAGATCGGCGACCGGCACAGTCCCAACCGTCCGCCAAGCGGGCCAAGCCCGCCGATTCGAGATCAGGGAACCAGAAGAGCCGCACTTGTGGCAAGTACGGCAAGAGTCATGAGGGGGTTTGCAGAGCAGGGTCTTGCTACAAGTGTGGCAAGGAGGGGCACATGGCCAAGGATTGCCCCAAGGGGTTTGCAGTCTGTTTTCACTGCAACCAGACCGGACACCGGAAGGCTGAGTGTCCGCAGTTGCGGGGGTCAGCCCAGGGAGCATCACAGGGATCTGCCCCTGCTGCCGTTCGAGCTACAGAGAGTCGGCCAGTGAAGGCCGAGGCGCCAAAGGCTCGCGGGAGAGCCTTCCAGTTGACAGCGGAGGAGGTCCGCGCAGCGCCAGATGTTGTGGCTGGTATGTGTCCTTTCATCTATTTATTTTGAGTTTATGGTGTTATGCTTATATTATGATATGCGTAGGTACATTTCTTGTGAGTTCAGTACCTGCTTTGGTGTTATTTGACTCGGGTGCGAGTCGATCTTTTGTATCTTTAGCCTTTAGTCAGCACATCAGCGTCCGTCGAGAGGCGTTAAGTCGACCTTTGCGAGTTTCCATAGCTGACGAGAGAGCGGTGTATGTCACTGATCTGATTCGAGGATGTGTACTCGAAATCTTCGGCGTTGAGTTTCCGATTGATTTGGTCCCGATTGCGATGGGAGATGTCTGCGTCGTCGTGGGCATGGACTGGTTGAGAAGATTTGGAGCGGTTATCGACTGCGAGCGACAGCTGGTGACCATACGAGACCCTAGTGAGGGAGTTCTTACAGTGTACGGCGAGGGTACCCGTTCTGGGTCAGCGTTTTGTTCGGCCGCTAGAGCGAGGCAGAGCCTACAGCAGGGCTGTAGTGGGTTTGTAGCTTATGTGATAGATACGAGGTTGGATGCGGAGAGACCGAGATCGGTCGATGAGGTTCCGATAGTGCGTGAGTTCCCGGATGTTTTCCCCGAGGAGTTTCCGGGTGTGCCTCCCAAGAGACAAGTAGAGTTCCGTATCGATTTGGTTCCGGGGGCAGCGTCTATCTCCAAGGCGCCCTATCGCCTTGCGCCACCAGAGATGCAGGAGTTATCCTCACAGCTTCAGGAGCTGTTGGGGAAGGGGTTTATTCGGCCGAGCAGCTCGCCATGGGGAGCGCCGATCCTTTTTGTAAGGAAAAAGGATGGTTCACAACGGATGTGCATCGATTACCGGGAGTTGAACAAGTTAACGGTCAAGAACCGTTACCCCTTAACAAGGATCGATGATTTGTTCGATCAGTTGCAGGGAGCGTCTTGGTTCTCCAAGATCGATCTAAGGTCTGGATATCATCAGATGAGAGTGCGTGATGAGGATATCCAGAGGACGGCGTTCAGGACTCGTTATGGACATTACGAGTTCGTGCTGATGCCTTTCGGGCTCACCAATGCACCGACAGCGTTCATGGATCTCATGAACAGGGTGTGCAGACCGATGTTGGATCGTTCGGTGATAGTGTTCATTGATGATATACTGGTGTATTCGAGATCCAGGGAGCAGCATGAGGAGCATTTGAGAGAGATCCTTGGAGTTTTGAGATCGGAGAGGCTCTATGCCAAATTCTCCAAGTGTGATTTTTGGTTACGAGAGGTCCAGTTCCTGGGACATCTCGTTAACCAGAATGGGATATTGGTCGATCCGGCCAAGATTGAAGCGATGATGAGTTGGGAGGTGCCGAGATCCCCCATCGAGATCAGGAGTTTTCTGGGGTTGGCCGGCTATTATAGGAGATTTATTAAAGATTTCTCCAAGATTGATGTTCCTCTCACCAGGTTGACCCGAAAAGGCGTGGCTTTTAGTTGGGGTCCAGAGCAGCAGACCTCCTTTGAGACACTTCGCCAGAGATTATGCGAAGCCCCGGTGTTAGCCCTTCCGGAGGGGATGGAGGATTTTATAGTGTATTGTGACGCGTCGATATCGGGATTGGGTGTGGTGCTGATGCAGAGAGGGCATGTGATAGCATACGCATCGAGGCAGCTGAAGCCTCATGAGGCGAGGTATCCTACTCATGATCTGGAGTTGGGGGCTGTGGTGTTCGCCCTCAAGATCTGGCGTCACTATCTGTATGGGGTTCGATGTACCATATACACGGATCACAAGATCTTGAAGTATCTGATGGATCAGCCCAACCTGAATATGCGCCAGAGGAGATGGTTGGATGTGGTAAAGGATTATGATTGTGAGATCCTGTACCACCCGGGCAAGGCTAACGTTGTAGCCGATGCCCTGAGTCATAGGACGGAGAGTGCCCCATTACGTGATGTTTGTTTGAGGTTGAGGGTGATGACTTCGGTGTTGGACACCATTCGGGAGGCTTAGGTTGAGGCCATGAAGCCGGAGAACCGCAAGAGAGAGCGGGTGATCGGGCATGTACCTGAGTTCGTTGCCGATAGCCGAGGGCTCATGACCTTTCAGGGTCGGATTTGGGTGCCATTTGAGGGCGGGGCACGTATCATTCTGATGGAGGAGGCGCACAGATCGAGGTTCTCGATCCATCCCGGGGCCACTAAGATGTATTTGGACCTGAAGAGAGACTATTGGTGGCCCTGTATGAAGAGGGATGTTGCGTGGTTCGTGGAGAGGTGCTTGACTTGTTGCAGGGTTAAGGCGGAGCACCAGCGTCCGCATGGCAAGTTGCATCCACTTGAGATTCCCCAGTGGAAGTGGGAACAGATTTCCATGGATTTTATCACCAAATTGCCAAGGACTGTGAGAGGTGTCGATGCAATTTGGGTGATCGTTGACCGGCTGACGAAGAGCGCCCATTTCCTTGCTATCAGTGAGAGCTCTTCTGCTGAGAGGCTGGCAGAATTGTATGTGAGAGAGGTGGTATCGCGACATGGAGTACCGATCTCGATCGTGTCGGATCGAGATGTGCGTTTCACTTCCAGGTTCTGGAAGAAATTCCATGAGGAGTTGGGTACGAGGCTGCATTTCAGTACCGCATACCACCCACAGACAGACGGTCAGAGCGAGCGGACGATTCAGACGCTCGAGGACATGCTTAGGGCATGCGTGTTGGACTTCGGAGGAAGTTGGGACACGTATCTGCCGTTGGCTGAGTTTTCTTATAACAACAGCCATCATTCGAGTATCGGTATGCCTCCCTTTGAGTTGTTGTACGGGAGAAGGTGTCGGACTCCCATCTGCTGGGGAGAGGTCGGACAGCGAGTGTTAGGTAGCACTGAGTTAGTGCTCCAGACGACAGAGCAGATACAGTAGGTCAGGCAGAGGTTGTTGACAGCTCAGAGTCGCCAGAAGAATTATGCGGATAGGCGACGATCCGAGCTTGAGTTTCAGGTGGGAGACTTCGTACTCCTGAACGTATCTCCTTGGAAAGGAGTGATCCGATTCAGGAAGAGGGGCAAGCTGGGGCCCCGGTACATTGGTCCGTTCAGGGTGACCGCGAGGATGGGCAGGGTAGCATATCGTTTGGAGCTACCTGCGGAGTTGAGCCAAATTCATGATAGCTTCCACGTGTCTCAGTTGAGGAAGTGTATAGCCGACGAGTCGGCGGTGGTGCCATTGGAAGATATTCAGGTGGATGCGAGCCTGAATTATGTTGAGAGGCCGGTTGCGATTGTGGATCGAAAGATCAAGGTTCTGAGGAACAAGGAGGTGCCCCTGGTTCAAGTCCAGTGGCAACATCGGAGAGGGTCCGAGCTGACCTGGGAGCCGGAGTTGGAGATGCGGGAGCAGCATCCAGAGTTGTTTGAGGAGCAAGACTTCGAGGGCGAAGTCTGATTCTAGTGGGGGAGAATTGTAACATCCGGATTCCCAGGTATCTTATTTTAAGTATTTATCTTGAGTTTTAGGGAGGGACTCGGCGAGTAGGTGCTCAGACTCGCCGAGTAGGATCGCGTTGCTGACTGGATTAATGAGCGGACTCGACGAGTCGGAAAGGGGGGACTCGACGAGTCCACGCTGTGGGTTGAAACCCTAAATCCCCGGGCCTGAGCCCTATTTAAAGGACCTTATAGCCCTCTTGTGCGGCTACCTGAACTGAGAGAGTGCCCCTTGAGAGCTTGAGCGAGTTGAGAGAGTTTTAAGGCCATATTGATCGATTTTGGTGTGATTTAGCAATAGAGAAGTTGTTTCCAGCTAGAGGAGGTCAAGGGAGCTGTGGATCCAGGGTTTTCAAGTTCAGATCTACACTATTGAGGTATCAAATCGAATTTCCTTTCTGTTTTGGGTGAAGATCTATGATCTAGGGTTTTCTATAACCTTTTAGGACTTGAAAAGTTGAGTTAATGGTCCCTTGCTGTGTTAGACCTCGGATCTGGACCCATAGAGGTCCGGAGAGCCTTCCCCATTCCGCTTTATGTTGGTTTATGGAGGAAAGGAGACTAGGTTGCCATTTTAGAAGTCATTTCACCAAGGAAAGCCTTGGGTGCATTGCATGTGAGTCAAGTTTCGACCTTTATGTGGTTTTTGGTTGTGGAGAAGTCAGATCTATAGTTTAGAGAAACAGATCTGACCTCAGAAGGTCATTTGAGAGCTGTTATGGGAGCAACTAGCCGAGTCGAGTCGGGGTTGCCCCGCGATTCGTTGTAGAGTAACCCGACGAGTAGAGGAGGGACTCGACGTGCCAAGTGAGGCTTAGAAGGATTCAGGGGACCCGCGTGGACTCGTCGAGTCGCCCGAGTGCACTCGACGAGTCTGGTCAAAGTTGACCGTTGACTATAGTTGACTTTTGTTGACTTTTAGGGTTTGGTCAATGTTAGGGTCTTTGGGCCATGAGAGGGGTAAAATGGTCTTTTACCCTTCTAAGAGTACTAAGAGAGGGATTAGCCTAGCCTTGAGGGTTGTATTGATTAGAGTGCTTATTCCATGTGATTAGGCGGGGGATAGACCGGATTTTACCGAGTCCGAGATTTGCTGAGTTACCCGAGGTGAGTCTTCTCACTATACTTTACCTTGAGTGGTAAGTAGAGTTATGTGACAGAGTATCTTGTATGCTATGTATGTGATGTGTTGCACTGCATTATTTCTATGTGATTTATGTTGTGTGTATTCCAGAGTTTACAGATTTAGGACCGGAAGGTCCACATAGTTAGGGCCAGTGGGCCCACAGAGTTATAGCCTCGAGTGGCTAATATGTGCTTTATGTGGTATTTTGGGGAACTCACTAAACATTTATGCTTACAGTGTTGTGTTATGTGTTTCATGTACCAGTGAGGATCGCGGGAAGGCGCCGGCATGATCAGTACACACTATTGGAATTTTATACATTTTGATCTTGGGATGTGTTATTATGGATTTGATATGTGATACATTGAGATTTGAGAATATTTATGAATGAAATTATATCTTTAAAAGTGAAAAATTGTTTTGAAATTTACGTTGTTACAACAATAGGGACGCAGGACACACCTGCCCCAAACGCCTATAAATTGCTGCCGAAAATTGCATTTCTTCCTCACAATCTCTCACAATCTCTTTCAAATCTCTCTAGCTATTTGAATCCAATATTTTTCGGGTTTCTGAGTATTTAAGTGAGGCTTTAGTATATATAGGACTCAGAAAAATAGAAGCTTTCAGGTCGGACCTATGTCTATGCGTTTTCCCGATTTTCGCTGAAAAGCTCTGTATGTTAAGCTACACGCTTTTTCTTTCAATGTAACTTATATTTATAGTCATAAGTCATTGTTGTGAAGCTATAAATAATAATTATCAATGATTCCAAGTCATAATATTGAATTACTTATTGATCTACTTACCGGAGAGGTGTCTAGAATGGTCATGTTGGTTTGGTTGTTGGATTTCAGAAAGGCTATATGCCGAAATGATTCAGCCTCCCAACTGTCCTGCCTAACTGATCCTTACTTGATAGATCTTGATGTAGACATTGGGATTAGTGAGGATCTAGACTATTATTAGTCACCAGGATCATTAGACTAAAACTCAATATTAATCATATGTAGGTCACGTCAAGGGAATATCTAAGGTGTTAGGCGAAAGTCTGCTCAGATCATCGGTCACCCACCTAAGTCATGTGAGTGCATAGTCCCTTTTATGAACATGATTTTGATACAAGTATTAATCAAAGTATTAATATCTGTTAAAGACACTACTAGAAAAACAGCCTTTTACGACACGCAAATGATTGTCAAGGAAGCCCCTATCATAACGAAAGACGACATGCTTTTGCGCGTCGTCTATTTACAACACGCATTCACGACCCGCAGTTACGACACACATTTACGACGCTCATTTACGACATGCAATGCGTATCAAGGAAGACCCTGTCATAAAGGAATACGACATGTATTTGCGTGTCGTAACCTTACGACGCACGTTTAGGAGACGCATTGCGTATCATTAAATCCCCTGTCATAAATGAAGATGACACACATTTGCGTGTCATAAACTTCAGCAACCATTTACGATATGCATATACGACGTGCCTTTACGATACTCTTTTACGCATAATACATAAATATAGAAACAAATATAACCAAAAAATAAATTTCATTCAATAACACCTTTTCAAAAAATGTAATACATTGATATTAAAGGGATCTGATTGTACATTGTTATTAAGAGGTTTTCCCTAACTATATAACCTAATACTACATTGCTATAAAGGGGCACCTTCTTGTTTCTGATACCATGTCATAAAAATCCTCGATATCATTGGTTTGCCACCTGGTGTAGTAGGCTGCTGTCCACCGGGCATGGATGGCAAGTAATGACATGAACATTAGCTGAAACAAAAAAAGCTATTATTAATCACACAATCAAGTTTAGCTACAAAAAAAAGTTAAAGTATAATACATTGTCACAAAGATACTCTTTTTTTTCATAAGTAGAATGTTGTGACATGAACAAATGAAAATCCTATATTCATGGATTTCAAAATACATAACCGTTTTCAGTTGCAAGAACCTTTCCCCAGCTGCTGTAAAGGTGTGACGCACTTCAGTAGGATCAAAAGCATAACCACCACCTGACAATGACAATGAGGACCCAATTTCCTGAAAAGTAACATGTATAAATCACGAAAATGAAAATAAATATAAATATAAAAGATAGAAACAGAAAATCAGCTGTTGCCTCGCCTCGGTAACTCTTGAGATGCAGATGCATATTATTATTATTATTATTATTATGTATTACCAACACAAGAAATAGGCACCACTAGAGGTCTAAAGTAAATCAAGGCAAAAATCATTTGACTAAGGAACTAATAGTAAGTATACATAACAGATGACATGTACAAGTGGAGAGCACATGAAATGAAATGCAGTTTTTTTGCTTTCCATGTCATGCATTGCATGCATAGGCTAATGATCGGACATCAAGAGTTACAAACCGGAAAATCTAACTGCTTAAGAAGTATTACAGCGTCCGCTCTTGCTTGTATTGATACAGATTCAGAAGAAACCTTATTATGAAAGACAAGACGCACAATATTGTTTTCTCTTTATTCTTGATAATACAAATATGCCAAACGGATATATAAGGATCCGAATAATATTATCAGAAATAAATTAACCATGAATGTACCAGAAGCTTGTTAATGATAACTGACATTACTTCTTTAGATGCTTTCTTACAATCCATACAAAGCTGAACACCAACCAATTTCACAATATCAACACATGATATATATATATATATATATATATATATATATATATATATATATATATATATATATATATATATATATATATATATATATATATACATTAAATAATGAATTATATTTCCTTTCTAAGAAAATAACTTGAATGTAGGAACTTTGAGAGGCTACATGGCATGGAAGGAGGTTGCTAGTGTTGTCAGATCCTGCACAGGGAAAATCGGTAACTTAACATCCAATACAATACAAGATGGCATGGAAGGAAGTTGCTAGAGCTATCAAGGGTACTAAGGTCAAGCAACCAATTATATTATATGCGGATTAAATGATAATAAAACTTTGGATTATAACGTAATCATTTAGTTATTATTAACCAGTTCATGTATTCTCAACAACCAAATGTGTTTAAATATTGGACAAGTTATAACATTGTACTGTTCAAAAAAATCAATTATTAAAAAAAAAAATTAATTTTTGCACTTACGTAGTTCTTCAAACTGGTTTCTAGGTTGACAAGTGGGATATCAAGTGACCAAAAGAGAAATTCCTTCACTTCTTTATTAGTTTCAACAACTAAACCATCTCCTCCAAGAGTATTAAGATATAATGTAGCTCTATCACGAACCTATATATATAAATTTGTGAACAAGATTTGTCACAATGCAAAAAATAAATATGTTTATTAATTATTAAAAAAAAATACTACTTTTAAAAATTTAACTGACCTCATCATCATTATGATATAAGTAGCGCCTCAAAAGTACAAAAATACGGGACTGCAGTACATCATATTGGTTCATGTCCGGATTAGTAGCAACAAACGCCAACATCAAATTTAATCTAAATTACACTTTTCGTCCCTGTACTATATGAAAAATTACAGATTTGGTCCCTCAAAAGAACTTTTAAAATGTTTCGACCCCAAAATGATCCTTCAAGCGGATGCGGTTAATGCCATGTAAAATGACCATTTTACCCTTGCTTTTAAATTTATTATTGCAACTCGTTTATTATCATTGCATCTATTATGGGGAAGATGAGGAAGATGGGTATGCCATGTAAAATGATTTTACCCTTGCTTTTAAATTTATCATTGCAACTCATAATTATCATTACATCTATTATGTGGGGAGAAGAGTAGGATAGGTATGGGTGGACCCACATTATTGATACAATGATAATAACAAAGTTCCATAATAAATGTAAAGGTAAGGGTAAAATGGTCATTTTTATGTGGGGATTAACGAATTAAATTTAATGGCACCCGCTTGAGGGACAAAAAGCATTACGAAACTTCATTTTAGGGACAAAAAACCTTAAAGATTCTTCTCAGGGCCATATCCATAATTACGAACAAAGTAGAGGGACAAAAGCTGTAATTCTCGTAATTAAAGTTACCTTTAAAGAATCAACCACAACACCAAATTTTGCCAATGTGCTAACTGCACTACCTCGAACAGTTGCATTCTCAAGTATGACACATTTATAAATATACCTTATGTATTTGCTAGGATCAGATGTCTTTGGTCCCTCAACACCAAGAAAGTAGAGAATCTGATCATCATAATAAATAAAAAAAATTAAAAAGTATTAGAAATATAGTTTTAAGGAAATTAAATTCATAAAAAAAGTGACTTGTGTTGAAAGATATGTGAATTCACAGTCCTCGATGAATTCACACAAGTGAAGAAGGCCACTTTCTTTTGCATCTGGAACATAGTTACCTAACTCGCGGATCGCTCCGGTACGGGAACGAGGTACGGGTACGGGGTTCACTAGATTGGGCGTATCCGATTCGGAGGGTGGTAGGCGCATTTCGGTACGAACCGGTACGGTGTACCATGAAGTCCGGTACAGTGTACCCAAATGTAAACCATTTTTAGAGACATATTATTGTAAATGTATGATAAAACAGGAACATATTATATCAAGATTACCAAAATACCAAACAATGAAGAGAGATTGTCATCTTCTCCCACCTATCCAAAAGAATTTTTTCAACTTGGGGGTAATAACTTGCATATTTATTTTCCCTCGTGACATCCTTGATTTCACCGAGCATGCTCTCCATCCTTTCATAAATCTCTCCCATTTTGGGACCTTCACCATCACAAAATTTTAATAGCAAAAATATTGGTTTTGTAATAGCCAATATATTTTCAATATCGTCCCAAAACTCATCATCTTTAATTGTATCGACGATTTTTGCCCCAACTATTCGAGTGGGTTCGTCCGCATTTTTGACCCATTCTAGCCACGAATTAAGAATAATGGTTGTAGAAAGAGCCTCCCTACACTCCATTAATCTTTTCAAAACTATATAGTGTGAGGCAAAACACGTTTTTGCAACTTTCAATAACTCTAGTGTTGAGTTTTCCCTAAAAAATGATAATGCATGTGTGTGGTTAATAAAATACTTGACAATACCTTTGCCTCTCTCATATGTCTCTGCTAGCCAATAAAACTCCTTTGCCAAGTCTTTAAAAATGAGATTTAAGGTGTGCACGCAACAAGGCGACCAAAAAATATGTTTGTGTATCCTTTCGATCTCCCGCCCGACAGCCTTGCAATTAACCGCGTTATCGGTTACAACTTGTAATACATTACTTGGTCCAATATTATCGATGACTCCAAGTAGAAACTTTGAAATTTCTACCCCCGATTTTTCAACCCCCGAAAGGTCTTCCGCGTACATGAACGTTGCACCACGGGAATTAACTGCAAGGACATTGATAAGTGGTTTATGTTTCACATTAGACCACCCATCCGAGACTATTGAGACTCCTTGTGTGATCCACGTGTCCTTAGTCGGTGTAAGCGCCTTCTCAACGTCCCTAACACATTCATCAAGTAATACAGTTCTCGCTTTTTCACATGATAGGGGTTTGTATCCATCAGGTGCATTCTTGATAACGCTAATCATTTCAATGAATTGAGGGTTGCGTAAAACATTGAAAGGGATTCCGTTGGCACATAATCCTCGAACTATCTTCAAGTCCACCGCGTTCCTCTCTAATATGCCAAATGATTCTTCAATGCGTTTCCTTGAAGATACATTTTTAGAGAGAACAGAATTCTTCAAACACTTTGCAACTCCACTGTTTTCTGCTTCTGTTACCTTCTTCTTAAGACTTTCTCGCTTCTGTTGATCCCTAACCATGACTGGACATCTTCTAATGTCGGCGGTTTTCCCTACAGCAGGTCCAAAAAAATGGACAAGGATTCGGGTGTACGAGCTGGTAAATTTTCCTTACAGTGGTTACAAACCCACTGTTTGGAACCTCCAGAATTTTTACTGTTTCCTGCACCATTGAATGTAACTTCTTCTAACAGTGGTCTGCTGACATCCTTTCCTTCGGGGGCTGTTGATCTTTGTTGCACTTCATCATCAACATCAATAAAATCTGGTTGTGTTTCACTGATGTGGGTGTCGCCTTGTGTTTCACTATCTGCTGGAGTGTTAGCATTTCTTCCAAATGCCATTTTTTCTCAATCAGAGTCAAAGTCAAACAGTAGAGAAATTAGAGAAGAAGAGAAATTGGAGAAGTAAGAAATTGGAACAGATTTGGAATGAGATGATAGAAATCGTGAATCACAATAGGTTTATATCCATAATATTGATAGACTGGTACAAAGGAATTCGTTAGAGATCGAGGAGACGCACCACTTTTTCTAAGCGTCTCATTAATTCCCGCCAAATTGAAAGTCGCCACTGACATTGCGTCCCAATCGTGATTCCAAATGAGGCGGTACAAGAAATTAATCATCCCAAACGCGTTTTGATAATCGATCGACCCATTTTGATAATTAATCGATTTGGTACGCTAATTTTCCGATTCGACTTTTCGTTCCCAGAGCGATTGGTACGACTTCGTACCCCGATTCGATACACAGCGATCTGGTTCGAGGTACGCGATAAGGTCGCGTACCTCGAACCAGATCGCTGTGTACCGAATCGGGGTACGGAGTCGTACCAATCACTCTGGGAACGAAAAGTCGAATCGGAAAATTAGCGTACCAAATTAGAGAAGAAGAGAAATTGGAGAAGTCTATCAATATTATGGATATAAACCTATTGTGATTCACGATTTATATCATCTCATTCCAAATCTGTTCCAATTCCAGATCATAGTTACCTAATTCGTCCATAAGGTCGCGTACCTCGAACCAGATCGCTGTGTACCGAATCGGGGTACGAAGTCGTACCAATCACTCTGCGAACGAAAAGTCGAATCGGAAAATTAGCGTACCAAATCGATTAATTATCAAAATGGGTCGATCGATTATCAAAACGCGTTTGGGACGATTAATTTCTTGTACCGCCTCAATTGGAATCGCGATTGGGACGCAATGTCAGTGGCGACTTTCAATTTGGCGACTTCCAAATCTGTTCCAATTTCTTACTTCTCCAATTTCTCTTCTTCTCTAATTTCTCTACTGTTTGACTTTGACTCTGATTGAGAAAAAATGGCGTTTGGAAGAAATGCTAACACTCCAGCAGATAGTGAAACACAAGGCGACACCCACATCAGTGAAACACAACCAGATTTTATTGATGTTGATGATGAAGTACAACAAAGATCAACAGCCCCCGAAGGAAAGGATGTCAGCAGACCACTGTTAGAAGAAGTTACATTCAATGGTGCAAGAAACAGTAAAAATTCTGGAGGTTCCAAACAGTGGGTTTGTAACCACTGTAAAGGAAAATTTACCAGCTCGTACACCCGAATCCATGTCCATTTTTTTGGACCTGCTGTAGGGAAAACCGCCGACATTAGAAGATGTCCAGTCATGGTTAGGGATCAACAGAAGCGAGAAAGTCTTAGGAAGAAGGTAATAGAAGCAGAAAACAGTGGAGTTGCAAAGTGTTTGAAGAATTATGTTCTCTCTAAAAATGCATCTTCAAGGAAACGCATTGAAGAATCATTTGGCATATTAGAGAGGAACGCGGTGGACTTGAAGATAGTTCGAGGATTATGTGCCAACGGAATCCCTTTCAATGTTTTACGCAACCCTCAATTCATTGAAATGATTAGCGTTATCAAGAATGCATCTGATGGATACAAACCCCCATCATGTGAAAAAGCGAGAACTGTATTACTTGATGAATGTGTTAGGGACGTTGAGAAGGAGCTTACACCGACTAAGGACACGTGGATCACACAAGGAGTCTCAATAGTCTCGGATGGGTGGTCTAATGTGAAGCATAAACCACTTATCAATGTCCTTGCGGTTAATTCCCGTGGTGCAACGTTCATGTACACGGAAGACCTTTCGGGGGTTGAAAAATCGGGGGTAGAAATTTCAAAGTTTCTACTTGGAGTCATCGATAATATTGGACCAAGTAATGTATTACAAGTTGTAACCGATAACGCGGCTAATTGCAAGGCTGCCGGGCGGGAGATCGAAAGGATACACAAACATATTTTTTGGTCGCCTTGTTGCGTGCACACCTTAAATCTCATATTTAAAGACTTGGCAACGGAGTTTTATTGGCTAGCAGAGACATATAAAAGAGGCAAAGGTATTGTCAAGTATTTTATTAACCACACACATGCATTATCATTTTTTAGGGAAAACTCAACACTAGAGTTATTGAAAGTTGCAAAAACGTGTTTTGCCTCACACTATATAGTTTTGAAAAGATTAATGGAGTGTAGGGAGGCTCTTTCTACAACCATTATTCTTAATTCGTGGCTAGAATGGGTCAAAAATGCGGACGAACCCACTCGAATAGTTGGGGCAAAAATCGTCGATACAATTAAAGATGATGAGTTTTGGGACGATATTGAAAATATATTGGCTATTACAAAACCAATATTTTTGCTATTAAAATTTTGTGATGGTGAAGGTCCCAAAATGGGAGAGATTTATGAAAGGATGGACAACATGCTCGGTGAAATCAAGGATGTCATGAGGGAAAATAAATATGCAAGTTATTACCCTCAAGTTGAAAAAATTCTTTTGGATAGGTGGGAGAAGATGACAATCCCTCTTCATTGTTTGGGATTTGCCTTAAATCCAAAATTCTATGATAAACACTACCTATCAAAATTGGCACCGGGTGGCATGACACGAAAAGCTCCCAACCAAGACAAAGAAATTGTACTTGTTGTTATGGAGGCGTTTAATAGAATCGCGGAGAGTGAAGAAGAAGCAAAAATTTTACGAGAACAATTCGTGAAATTTCATATGAAGAAAGGAATTTACTCTATGACCTCATCTCAAATCGATGCCGTAACCATGAACGGAATTGATTGGTGGGCAACTTATGGATCGGAGACTCCAGAATTGGCGAATGTGGCAAAAAGAGTACTCTCTCAACCGATTAGTAGCTCCTCGGTGGAGAGAAATTGGAGTACATACTCCTATATTCATAACGTGAAGCGAAATCGTTTAAATTGCAAGAGAGCGGATAAACTAGTTTTTATTCACTCAAACATTAGGCTTCTATCCCGTTTTTCAGAATCTTATAAATCGGGACCCCTAAAAAAATGGGACATGAATCCGGAAAGCGATTATATAGAAGGTTCAAGTGCCCGATTGGAGGAAATGACTTGGAAGAATCTTGATGAAGAAAGCGTGGAGAACGGGAAAAGAAAAAGGCAGCGGTTAGATTAGATGTTTTATGTTTCGTAATTTTGTGTTGTTCCTGTAATCCTGTTATTGTAACAGATTAGGATTTTGTTTCATCTTTTGTCATGTAATCTGTTACATCTTTTGGTACTTAAAGAGTTAAGACTTGAAAGGTTTAATAATTTATGTTTTTGGTATTTTGGTAATCTTGATATAATATGTTCCTGTTTTATCATACATTTACAATAATATGTTTCTAAAAATGGTTTACATTTGGGTACACTGTACCGGACTTCATGGTACACCGTATCGGTTCGTACCGAAATGAGCCTACCCCCCTCCGAATCGGATACGCCCAATCTAGTCAACCCCGTACCCGTACCTCGTTCCCGTATCGGAGCGATCCGCGAATTTAGTAACTATGAGTTAGTTACTACCATTAGGTGAGTCATTGCTACATGTCAAAATAAAAGGAATCAAGAAATACTCTAAAGGACTGTGTTTGGTATGATGTATCATGGAATGGAATCACAATGATAACCCTAAAGCACTTTTCCTCTTTATGTGCACAGAATATACATATGTATAGAGCTTCCAAGATACGATTATGTATGATTTTATCATTTGAGAGGCCTAAAATTAAAAATTGATTTTGGAAGGGAAAAAGAAAAAAACACAAAAATATTATAAATTTTAGCTTTACAAATATAGATCATTGTATTCTATTTTTTCTTCTATTCAGCTACAGCAACACCACTTATTTTTGGCATGTATGTAGTACATTTAAGGAACATATGATGTATAGAGTTTTATCAAGTCAAACATTTAACACAATACTCATTGTAAAAATGCATACTTCTAAGGTCTCAAATTTAGACTATAAACTAGGTCTGGACAGTAAAAAACTCAATCAATGTGATTCATACTGGACTATGAAAACATTAAACATAAGTATTTACCTGTAAATCTAAAGATTTCAAAAATCTATACTTCTCACCACAAATCTGTGACTGTTACACATAGAATATAGGTATCAGAAACAGGAGAAAAAGAAACAAAAAAGACAACATTAAGTTGAAAAAAGTGGGCAATTAGGGAAACTGATGTACTGGGTTATCCTCCATGATGAGATCTATAAAGGAATGAAGATCACCAGCTAAACCATGAGGTATGTCTTTTTTTTTATGTCCATAACAATTGTGTATAGAGCAACATTCATGAGATTACTGCTTAACCTCCTTGCCATGATTTATCTTTGCATTTCATTGTACAATCTCTGAATCAAATTATATGTTACCTGTATAAATATGGAATAAGTTTAAAAATGGGGAATTACATGAATTTAGGGTAAAAAACGAGAAAACTCATAAGCATCTATGATGATTCAGATTTTAGGTTTTTCTAGCAACAATAGGAAAAGTAAAGGCATACTTGAAGAATGAGAAATCGATATCCAGATTTATAAAGTCAAAGTTACAGCTTCTCCTATTCCAGCATGATATACTTGATAAAATCCTATAAGATCAAAAACAAAATCCTCAGCAATCAAACATTCTGAAACAATTTCCTTACATCTAACAAAAATCGAGTAAAATAAGCATCAGATTCAAAAGAATGAAACAAAAATACTAATTTTCATAAGTCGTAACAAAGATAGGTGCATTCTTCATGTTTCTTCGCTTTTCGTTTCTGTCTCAGAGGGAGACTAGGGCTTGAAATTTCTTGATCTTCAGAGTGACACTAGAGCAGAGATCCGATGAGACGATTAACAATTAAGGTCAGGAGTAGCGGAGAAGCAGATCAGAGAGGAGGGAGAGGGGAGAATCGATTGCGAAGATGAAAGATAGAAAGAAGGTAGAAAAGAACAAGGCGGGTTTTCAAAATTTTGGGGATTTCATTTTCCCCCGTATCTACTAAACGCGCGTTTCATTAAAATTATAAAGCGACACCTATAGAGGACGCACATCTAAGATAACGCCCTCCATGTTTTTAATTTTTTTCTTATGACACTAATTTAAGGGCACGCAATAATGCGTGACCTAAATCCTTAAATTTTTTGACGAGATGAAACTTTTTTAATGTCACTCTCTTTTACGTAACATAAATCAATGAGTTTCGTGGTTTGCGCGTCGTAAAAGGGTATTTTTCTTGTAGTGAGAGTTTATATGTGACATATTTGCTATTGCTTGGAATACGTGTTAAGAACATATACGATAATATAGGATATGCGACCCAAGTAAGGTTCTATATGAGTTAAGTTATTATTTCATGATAATAATAATAATAAAATTATCTTTTGAGAGAAGGATAGAGGTTTATTAATACCTAAATACTCTATACACACTGAAGTAGAATAGTATTGCCTAAACAAAGCCGGTATTAGGAGTTGAGTATTATAGTCTTACCAAGAGATAATATAAGACTTGCAAAAGAGGGCTAAATTTAATAAAGTTAGGTAATGAGTAGTAACTTCTTAAGAGTACATACGAGATATGAATAGAGAGTAGAATTCTGACATCCCTGATCCGAGAGCATGGATTAGGCATAGTCATTTGTCCCTGATCTGAGGGCATGGATTAGGCATAGTCATGCGTTCCTGGTCCAAGAGTATGGACTAGGCATAATCATTTGTCACTGATCCAAGAGTATGGATTAGATATAGTTACTCGTCCCTAGTTCTAGAGTATGGATTGGGCATAGTCATTTGTCACCAATCTGACAACATGGATTAGACATTGACATTCATTCCTGATCCGAGAGTACGGATTAGGTAAAGCTATTCATTTATGAATCCAAGAGTATGGATTATGTCATTTTATAGGATTAAAATGTGAGGATGGACGTAATGGGGTAGATTGCGTATATGAGGTGTATTTGTATACTACAAGTTTTAAGATATATATATATATATATATATATATATATATATATATATATATATATATTATAACATTGTGGGATTGAAATCCCTATGTACTCACCAAGTTTCCCAAGCTGACCCACTCAGCTTCTTTGCATCACAGGTATCAGTACTAAGTTCCATGCATGATGAGAGATTCAAGGAGATATAGATTGTTAGTCTAAGATACTATAAGACCCGTTTATGCTTATGTTTTTTATCAGTTATAACATCCCAAGGTTTTATAAAATAATGAAAAACATTTCTTCGGTAACACTTTTACAGGACAAAATTCCGCATTTTATAAACTCTTTTTTAAATAATGCATAAACAAAAAGTTTTAAAATGGCTGTAAATTTTGGGATGTCATAGTGTTTTAATACCCTGTTTTTCGCTTTTCAGTATAATCTAAAATAGACATTTTAGATAGAAGATTATTTAGGATAAATAATCTAAATGTAAGTCGTAGTAATCGGAAAAGCGAATATATACATATAAAGAATGTCCAAATCTTACTTCGTTAGAAGAAGTTATGATTTTTCTAAGATTCAGCGCAATAGTGTGCACACAGTAATCGAATTTTAGAATGGTAGATTATTAGGAAAAATAATCTAAACGAGATTTGAAGATCTCGACAATTGGAGTCTGTCGATATAAACAACTTCAAGAACGAACTTCGTACGTAGGAGTTCTGCTTTCTGCAGCGATGTCAAACAGTCTAATCCTATCAAAAATATATTTTTTATAGATTGAGAATTAGCTATTTGGATCTAAAGAAAAGTTATAGATCTCGTCGAGAGCTTTCAGACAATATGAAGAACGTTGAAAACAGAGATTGTATGAAGAAGTTATGTTATTTTGAAAATCTGAAAACTTACATGCGGGGTGCACGATGCTCACTAATGACGTGTCACTCCCCGGAGGCAACACGTGGCATGGTCGGCCTCCCAATTATCGAAGAGGAAAGGTGACGTGGCACCACAAAAATATGACACATGGCACCACGGTTTTGTGACACATGTCACGTTCTAGAAAGAAGTGAGGTGGGCTTATACGACAACGACCCGTGTCGAAAGAAGGGACGGGCCAGCAAGGCTGATGTGTGCGGCGCACACATGCCTTGCGTGATGCACATCTTCATTGAGTCTATATATACCCTTCATTATTGTTCATTTTCCACACCCATTTTACTTCATTCTCTCTTGAAACCTCTGCACCTTTTGAGATTGATTCTTCCCAACTTCTAGGAATATTCTAGTAGAATCTCAGGGACTCTAGGAGCCCCAAAAGAAGGAGTATTCGGGCTGGGAATATGTCCGTGCAGTTCCCGGTTTTTGTTAAAACCTCTATTAATACTTGTTAGTCTCGTTGCTCGTTAGTGGGATCGTCCAGATAGCTTTTAATCTTCGAAGTAACTATCTACGTGAGTTCATCTCACTATATTATGTATTCCAGTATATGTTCATGTATGTTAGGATATATGAGCCAGTACAGCAGAGCCAATAACGTAGTTTCTATGTGCCTGTAGAGCCGAATGTGTAGTGAATGTGTAGTATCTATGTGTCTAATTGTTGGTATGCTTAAAAATTAGTGAGGGTTGAACGCAGAAAGAATAAAGTATGGCAGCCTATAGACCCGCGTCTGTGTAGTTAGGGTTGATGGCGAAACGAATAAAGTACGGGAGCTTATGGAACTACGTAGATTTTATGGCAAAACGATTAAAGTACGAGAGCCATTATTTGTATGCATGTATAAGTATTGTGGTATATGGTATATTGGGGGAACTCACTAATCCTAGCGCTGACCTAGTAGTTTATAAATGTTTTTCAGGAGCTTAATTGGTTCATAAGAAGGGCAAGGTTCGACTGTACATTCACGCATTCACAATCATGTTTCCGTATAATGTAATAAATATTTTGATGTATATGAATATTCTGAATAAATAAAAATGCAAATTTTGGGTTGAAAATCAGGACGTTACAAGTTGTATCGGAGCCATGGTTTGAGCGAACTGGATGCACACTCATGTGATTCCAGACTCAAACTAATGATCTGAGTAATTAATAAATCTTTATATATATATATATATATATATATATATATATATATATATATATATATATATATATATATATAAAGAATAATTCAAAAAGAAAAGAATGCAATGCGTACAGTCAGCCAAATCTCAGAAAGGAAAGTGATTTCCAAAATATCCATATTAGTTATATCTACTGATATATGAATTATTAGAAATGCATGCTAGTATGTAGACTAGGGATCTTTTGGGGAATTGCTAAATAGAAATTCCTGATAAATTAGACGCCTTATAGCCTAGGGATTTTCTCGTTATTTTCTACTTAGAACCTATACTCATATTAGTTAGTTATTTGACAAATACGTTAGATTGCATGGTCGTAGAATTAAATAGTTTTAGATTTCCTGATTTGGCGCAATTCTGCAGCTCTTGTCTGAGTCCAACCGTTGTAGCGCCGGATCATTCGGTCAACAAATTGTTTGATTTTAGAGGAATGCAATCGTATTCATCAGACACTTAGTTAGTAATGGTAGAAGTTCTTCCTTGGCAAGTAGTAGTATAAAATAGAAATAATCCTAGAAAGAGAGTTTAGGAAAAGTAGTATGTGCTTGATAGGGAACATATTTATGAAATAAATGGATGGTAGAAACGATGCAATTTAGGAACTTGAGTGATTAGGCCCTGGTAACACTAGGTGTGTAAAAGGGAATATCGATAGTGGAGTGTAGTAACTTAGGAACAATGGAACAAGTCTTGGATCTAGAATGGATAGGTGTGGAAGGTAGTATGGGCCCGTACTACCGGAAGCACAAGATCCATATAGGAATCAAGAAAAGCCACAAAGTTGCTAAGGATCTGGAAAGGATTTGAATATCCCTTTAGGAATTAGTTTGACTTGTTAACCCATTCCTATTACGCCTTCAGCACGGTAATGATCACGAGAGGAAGAGGTATGGGTTCTGGATCAGAAGGATCATGACCAAGTGAGACTGCAATTCACGACTGGATAGAAGTAGGAGTATCACCCACCATAAGGGAAATCATTCTGAAAATGTTCGGATCTATAAAGACCAAACTAATTGCCATGTTTGACAAACGGTATGCTGCCATAGCTAGCACCGCCGCCGCAACAGCTACTGTTGTCGTTGCTGCTGCAGCCTCGCTTGGGGAGAAGGAGATGCCCTATAAGGAGTTCAATAACACCAAACCTCCACAGTTAGAAGGTGTTAGAGATCCAAATACTGCAATGAGGTAGACCTCTGATGTAGAAGGATGCTTCTACACATGTTCCTTCTTAGAAAACTTGAAGTTTAGGTATGCACATAATCTCGTTCGTCATGGGGCGAAGGATTGGTGGAACTTTGTCACAAAGGATTATTCACGAGCGGAGAAGAGCGCGGTGACCTAGGAGCAGTTTGTTGAGAAGTTCAGAGAGGAGTATGTTCCATTGGTAGAGAGGGGGAGACAATCCCAAGAAAACATTTCGCTCAAATAGGCAACTAAATCGATGACACAAATTACCAAGATGTTCATTGAGAGGGCCTTATTCTGCCCATAAAGTTCCTCCTCAAAACATAGGCAGATGTCTTGGTACCTGAGCATACTCAAGACTAACATCAGGGAGTTCGTATCGGCCAATCGATACAAGACCTTGGCAGAGATGCAGGACAATGCTAGGAGAAGAGAAATTGAGTTGGAAATTCAAACAAAGGAGAAGAGGCAGGCTCCAACTCCGTCCCAGACAGGAACTAAGAAGTTCAAGCATACTGATTCAAGGCTCGGAGGACAAAGAGGTCCTTAATGTAGCAAGTGTGGAAAAACTTATGAAGGAGCCTGTCATGTTTTGATATGCTGCAAGTACGGCAAGGAGGGACATTACATGCTAGACTGTAATCAAAGGGCACATGGAGTGCACATCTGTTTCCACTACAATCAGGTAGGCCATATCAAGACCAACTGTCCTCTTCTGAACCCAATGGGCAGAATAAAAGCTCCAACACCTGCAACATTAAGGATAACCAACGGACGATAAGTCAGATTTGAAACCCCAAGGAGCAAAGGGTGAGCCTTTTAACTCATGTCGAAAGAAGCAAGGGAAGCACTGAAGAACGTGGTTGGTTGTTCTACTGACCGAGGGAATGCTCATTTTGAGTAAATTAGTTTTAGGCTTCCACTAGAGCTCTATGTTAGGTTTAATAAATGTACGACAACAATATTACAATAAAGTTAGAATATTTACTATAGATATTGTTACTAGTATTAACATAGTCAAACATATGCATTGTGTTGAGAGAAAAACTTGGAGACACACTTGAACAAAAGTTAGAACAAGTATAATGCGGAATAGTTAATCTCAAAGGATCTAAAAGCTCAACAATAATATAGTTAGATAGTTAGAGAGTTAGTTGAGGAAATGTAAAGGAATGGAAATGACAGCAATTGTTATATCAAGAAGACACTTAAGCTGATTCATAACAAGGAATGCATTCACTCCAGTTAATAAGGAAGATCAAGCTTAGTGATTAAGTCTTAAAGACTTGCTCCGAAGAGGGATTATGATGAGCAGAATTATGATAAGATTTAAGTAAGAAGAGATGAGTGAAGAAAGATAGAGAGATAACTTCAGAATGTGTATTCAGATAGAATACATAAGTTATCGGTTCTTCCATTCTAAATACAAAGAGAGTAAGTCTCTATTTATAGAGACTTAGAAACTACACTAGATTACAACTCTATAAGCAGCCGTGCAAGGCATACTGGATAATAGAGTGTATTACATAAAAGAAAAATAAAGTAATCTAGCTAAGTTGACTGCGGTAGCTGACTCCGGTTGCTGATGCGGTTGCTAATGAACAAGATTGACTCCGGGTGCTGAACCGGTTGCTGATGAACAAGATTGACTCCGGGTGCTGAACCGTTGCGGTAGAAAGATGGTTGCGGTAGCTGAGTTCAAGAGGGTCATTTTTATGATTCAACAATTTCCCCCTAAGTGACCTCTTTAACTCCGGTTCAGCTATCAAGTTTGAGAAACTTGATCAAAATCCACCAGAACTTCCTGACGTTTTCCAACCATGTGATTCTTCTTGTGGTCTCGAACTTGACTTCTGCGGTAGTATGCTTCGATCTTTCAATTGTAGTCCGGCAGATGTCAAGTTGTTTCTTGGTCAGGCGGTGCATGGCAGTCATAGGAATGAAATATTTGACGTTGTTAGTCTTCCTTTTGAATATGACTCCAAGTTCAGGGTAGTTTGTTGCGCCTAGAGATCTTTCTTGGAAGCCTTCGGTAGGCATTGGCACAGGTTCAAAAGGTGGGAGATCAAACTTCTTGAGGATGGTGGGGTAGATATCTGCATCTATCTTGGCAAAGTCACAGACCGTATCCCTGAGAAAAGAGTTGGCTTTTTCAAGCGCTATCTGCATTTTAGGGTGCTTTTCTGACTTGTTTTGGAACACCCTGGCAATAAGGAAGATTTCTTCCGGATTCATACAAAGAAAGTCTACCTGGGTGCGGATGTAGTCATGCTCCCTTCTGGTGAGGGTATACTGGATGTAGTCAGCCTTCATAAATTTATTGACTTTGTAGTTCTTGACTGCGGATGGTCTGTCGTTAGACCATATGTTTTCAATGGAGGAGGCATGTTTAGCGTGAAAAAGACTAAGTCTCTCAAACTCCATTGGCAGTCTCTTGTGATCTGGAAGGCTTTGGTCAAACTGTTCAAATACAGTGAAGTACTTGGCATTTGGAGAAATTGGTATATCCCAGTATCCATCAGCAGGGGGTTCAGCATAAGTAAGGTGCGGTCTGTAATCTTCGTCTAGGAGCCTGCGGTGCGGATTGATCCAAGAATTGATCAAGGACTCATCCATCATGGTGTCAAACCCGCATTCTCTCCAAATTAACTCTGCCAGCTTGGCTGCTTTCCAATCATGCTTCCTTTGAGCGGCGGCAGGGGAGTCTGTGGTGCTTGGAGAAGACATGTTTTCAGCCAAGTTCTTGAAGTGCGGAGGAGTCTCTGGCTTTTTGGGAGTATCTTTTGGAGGTGAAGTGTGAGGAGATGGATTATGTTGAGATGGTTGCGGTGGTGTGGGAATTTTTTCAGTGATGATGGGGGGACTCTGATGAATAGAAGTATCAGAGTGATGGACTTCTTCTTCTTCATCACTTCCCCCTCTTGAGGGATCCAACCCCGGTGCTTCCTCAAGCCATTGCTTAAGTCCATCCACCTTGTTGAAGACTTCTTGGAACTGAGCTTTGAGAGCTTCTGCCAAATGTTGGTTGTTTGGAGTGGAGGAGCTGAAGAGCAACTTGTGGATTTCTTTGGTGAGCTGGAGGATCTCAGGGACATGGAAGTTGGAGGAAAGGGATTTCTACAGTCTGTTGATGGTTGCTTGAAGAACAGAGATAGTGGACTCATAAGCAGTATGAGTCTCATCTATCAATTTCTGAGACTGAGAAGCTTGATCCGCGATGGCCGCTTGAAGATCCGTTTTGATTGCGGTCACCTCAGTGATGAGGCGTTCCGCTGCAGCCATGAAGTCCTTGTGGTCAGCCTTGCGGTTATTGTCAAGGGATCGGATCCCTATCTCTACTTTGAGAGAGATTCGTTCAGCAGCCATGCGTTCCCTTGTTTCCAGACGCTCTATTCTATCAATCAGTGACTGTGGTCCTGGAGTGTCTTCAGGTTGCGGTTGAGTAGGCTGGACCGCAGCCAAGATCTGATCGATTTTGGCTTGAAGGCTCATGAACTCCTTCCGGGTGACAACATTCTTCTTCTTTTTCTTCTTCTCTTTAGGCTTGGAAGTCGAATGTTGAGAACCGCTGGACTCCTCTTCTTCAAACATCATGAGGTCATCATCAGAAGGGCTTGGCTTGTTTACTTCTTGGATGTCTTCATCATCAAGACCGAAGGTGGGAGCTGAACTGAGGTCGATTGCAGGTTCTTCGTCTTGTGATGGATTAATTGTAGGAGTGGGAGATGGAATGGGAGTTGGAGTAGGAGGAAGTTTGGAGGTACCTGCAGCTGCACCTAAAGCTTGAGCTTTTGAAATTGTTTCAGTCATCTGATCCATCCAGTTCTGAACTTTTTGAATGGTGGCTACGGTACTGGCATTGCTGATGGCATTTGCCCAATATCTAGCCACGGACTGGATCTCCTGTTCTTTCTGTTGTTGCTGCTTGATTTGTTGTTCCTTGCGGGCTTGGAAAGCCCTTTGGAACGCAGCATACTTCTTCTTGTCTGACTCAGTTACCGGATTGTACTGTAACCAAGAGTCATTGGATGCATCACCGTCAAATCCTTCAAAGCGCACCGAAGTGTCCTTCGGGTCCACGGATCCTTGCACATTTGTGCTCACCGTGCCTAAACCACCTGTAAAAGATGAAAGCAGAGTAGGATTTCCTGAGCTTCCTCGGTCTCCTTGACCCGTGGTCAAGTGTGGCCTCTGCTCAGTTCTGGCATGGGCGAAAGAAGTGCCCTGCGGGTGGGAAGGTGTTTGTAGTGTTTGGGTGACAGAAAGAAGGATGGAGCGCAACTCCTCTGGTGAAAAGAAATGCAGTCGGGAAGCCCTGGAGATCTTAGGGCGTGAACCAGTGTCGTCCTCTTGGGAGTGTACTGGGGGGGAGTCTCCACGTAGTTGAGAATCAGACTCACTTTCTGAGTCTGACTGGAAAATGATGGTGGTGTCGAATGGGTGTGCGGGCACTCCAAGGACTACTAGAGCCTGTTGAGAGGCTTCAGCATCGGTCCGGTCACGCATATGGATAATGGTATCGGTTGTTTTCCTTTTCTTGAGGATAGAGATTGGATGCCTATCCTCATTTGAATCACTGCTAGATATGGTTGGGGCAGGTTTTGTTTTGCGTTTCTTGGTGGGTGCGGTTCGTTTAGGAGCATCCTTCTTGGGCGTTCTTTGTTTCTTGGTTGCCAACTGCTTTCTTCTTTGAGAAATATTGGATAGTGTAGTGGAAGAGGGGACCGCGGTACCCTCAGGGATAATGGCTGCGGATGGAAGAGGCGGGGTAGGAGGGTATGGGGCAATACCCTCCGTAGCCTCAATGTGGTCTGAGACATCAGCAGTCTCAAGACCAAGAGAAGAAAGGATATGAGTAGGGAGTCTGCGGATCGGTCCAAATATCGTTTGATCAGAAGAAGGGTTGTACCTTTTAAGATCCTTAGTGACGAAAAAGTTGATGTCACTACCCATGTCTATTCCAGCATCCACATGTAAGTCTGAGATGCAAAGTGACCAGAACCGTTCAAATGTGAGTTCGGTTGGGTTCTCCCTTGGGTGCTCTTTGGGAATGTATTGGAGGAAGTCGTCCCAAAGGATTTGTCCATAGTTTACGTCGTGGCCTGTGTAGATGCTCCATACCAATTCCAGTAGCTTCAGTCCCATGTTGTCGATGCCTCCGGTTCTGCCGGATAGGCAGCGGATGACAAAATGACACACAAACTGCCATACCGCAGGCAGCTGATTCTTTTTGAACTCACCAATCCCTCGAATTGGTTTCTGATACCCCATCTGGTAGAGTGCGGATGTAACGTCTGCCATTGAAGGTGAGAAAATCTTGATGGAAGGGTGAACCAGAAGATTAATGGCATTTAAGAACTTTTCTTTGGACAAGATGACCAAAGAATCGTTCATGAGATTGAGGTGAACTTCTTGGGGGTTTTCCATTGGGCGATATGCAGAGAATGCACATTTGAATAGAGTAGGAACTGGAACAACGTCTGTAAATGCATCGAATAGACCAAACAGAGGGTGGTTCCTGAGAAACTTGATCATAAGCTTGATGGGAGCATTATATGAAGGATGATCTTCAAATATTGCTCTGAAATTACTTGAAGCGATTGTTGGAGAGTCGGAACCTGTTGGATTTACAGAACCTGAAGCCTTGGATTGCTTCTTTGATGCACCTGATTTCACCATTGTTGAAGATTTGAGAGAAGAAAACAGAGTTCTTGAAAGTTTTTGAAGGTTTTGAGGAATTTGGGAGAAAGAATCGATATTCAGAAAACGTAAAGTATTGTTGGGGTGAAAAAGTGTTTAACCCTAGGTAAATGGTAAGGATAGGGTAAAACGTCGATTGGGGTTTTGGGGGGAATCTATGAATTTTGGATTAAATCTCAGCCACACATAATTAAAACGGGTTTGAAGAGATTTTGGGAGATTTCCAAAAGGGGTTTTGCATTTAATGTAAAGTCAGACGCATGTCAATACGTCAGGTGATCGTAAGGGTGATGGGAGAGGAAGTTGTAACGGATGGGACGTATTGGGGAGAGGAAAGGACAAATTAAGGATGAGTTTATTGAAAAACGTTCTTTTTGTCATCATCCCTAAAATAGGTCTGATACAAGGATTATTCAGAAAGAGAATGTGACAGTTTCTAAAGAGAATGTTTTTTTTGTCTTTAATGTTTAACTTAATGAAGGATCATTAAATAGCACACAAAGATTCAAGAGTTGATAAAACAGTTGAGAAATTATCATGATGATCGCGGATGGAAAATTCATTGCAGTTGGAAACGTCATCGCGGATGGAACTTTCATTGCGGTTGAGAAACGTCATTGCGGATGAAACTTTCGTTGCGCTTGAGAAACGTCATTGCGGATGAAACTTTCATTGCGGTTGAGAAACGTCATTGCGGATGAACAAGGAAAGACTGCAGTGAGAAACTGAGGAAAACACTTGTACAAAGATTAGTAATAACAGACCATAAAGACCCATGAGAGATACGTATGATATATGGTTGCGGTACCTAGACAGCAGTACCAAAACCATCTATGACATGTAATTCTCAGTTAGAACCGCAACGGAGACCAAGGATGGTCTGCGGTAGCTAACAATTCAAAAATAATTGCGGGTATGGATTCATCATTCCTAACATTTGCAGGAAGATGTTAAGCTTTGTTGAATCGAGCGCTTTTGTGAACACATCAGCAATCTCTTCATGAGAAGGGACAAAGATGAGTTCAATATTACCTTTTAAGATGTGGTCTTTGATGAAATGATACCGTAGTTCAATGTGCTTAGTCTTGGAGTGCTGAATTGGATTGTGAGAAATAGCAATAGCACTTTCAGAGTCACAATAGATCGGTATCCGCAGCATTCTATACCCGTAGTCCATTAGTTGAGTTTTCATCCAAAGGACTTGAGAGCAACAGCTGGCTGCGGCCACATACTCAGCTTCTGCAGTTGATAGAGAGACACAACTTTGTTTTCTTGAGGACCAGCTGACTAGTCTTTCACCCAAGAATTGACATCCTCCTGAAGTGCTTTTTCGATCGAGCTTGCATCCGGCATGATCCGCATCTGTGGAAGCTTGCAGGCTGAAGTCATTGCCTACGGGGTACCATAGACCAAGAGATTTGCTTCCTTTCAGGTACCGTAGTATCTGTTTGGCTGCGGTCATATGTGAGACTTTTGGGTCAGCCTGATACCTTGCACATACACCAGTTGCAAAGACAATGTCTGGCCTGCTTGCAGTGAGGTACATCAAAGAGCCGATGATGCCTCTATAAGTCTTGTGATCCACAGATTCGCCTGAGGGATCAGCAGAGATCTTATAACCGAAGGCCATGGGGACCTTAGCAGATGAACAGTTGTCCATAGAATATTTCTTCAATAGTTCAGTGGTGTATTTTTCTTGATGAATGAATATGCCTTGCGGTACTTGTTTCACTTGAAGACCTAGAAAGAAATTAATCTCTCTATTCACGCTCATTTTCAACTTGTTGGCCATGAGCTTAGCAAATTCATCCACCATGCCTTGATCAGTCGAACCGAAGATGATATCATCCACATATATCTGTACCATCATGAGGTGGTCGCCATTTACTTTTCTGAATAGTGTGGGATCAATTACTCCTCTCTTGTACCCGGATGAGACAAGGAATTCAGAAAGAGTCTCATACCATGCTCTTGGGGCTTGCTTCAGACCGTAGACTGCCTTTTCAAGCTTGTAGCAGTGGTCTGGGAATTCAACATTTTCAAAGCCTGGAGGTTGCTGAAGATAAACCTCTTCTTTTAGTTCCCCATTGAGAAAGGCACTCTTAACGTCCATTTGGTGTACCTTGACGTTTTTGTGGGCTGCGTATGCTAGAAAGATCCGGATAGCTTCCATGCGTGCTACCGGAGCATACGTTTCATCGTAGTCAATGCCTTCAAGTTGACTATACCCCTTTGCAACTAGCCTTGCCTTGTTTCTGACTACCGCACCAGATTCATCCAACTTATTTTTGAACACCCATCTAGTGCCAACAATGGAGTGACCACGTGGCTTCGCAACGAGCTGCCAAACTTTATTTCTTTGAAATTCTTCAAGCTCTTCTTGCATTGCGGCTATCCAGTCAGGTTCAAGCAATGCTTCTTTGATCGTTCTGGGTTCTACCGAGGACATAAATGCTGCATAGTGGCAGTGATCAGATAGGTCCTTGGAAGATCGAGTCTGGATGCCTGCGGATGGGTTCCCAATGATTTGACTTGGTGGGTGGTCTTTCGTCCATACATGAAGACGTGGCAGCAGATGATCAGCAGCTGCGGTAGAGGGAATATCTTGAATGTCAGAGGAATCTGCGGTTGGAGATGACAGTTCCCCCTGGACTTGAGAACATCCTGTTGAGTCATCTTGATCTATTGGAACGGAATTTTCTTGAGCAGTTGGGAGAGGTTCCCCCTGGGTTGCAGATAGGAGTTCCTCTGGAACCTGAGAAGGTTCCACCTGGACTGCGGATGGGAGAGTGACAATCCTTGGATCAGTTCTAGTGTCAATATTTTCTATGAGTTCATTATCCGAATCTGAAGATACGTTTGATGGTAATGCTTCTCTGCGGACAAGAATTTGAACAACATCAAGTACTGGAACCTCGACGGTTGCGGCTAGATCCGGAGTAGATCTTTCCCCCTCAACCGGAGAGGTGAAAGTATTGAGAGAGGCTACTTCAGATAGAGATGGTCCAGAAACATCAGCATGTTGTTGTTGAGCTGCGGGTGACACAAGAACTTCGGATAGTTTTGCCGTTTCAATAGGATCGAAAAGATCCTCATAGTTGACTTCAACTAGATTCAAGGGACCTGAAGAGGCAGGAATGTCACTTTCCATGATTGCGGTTGTTTCAGTGGATGGAGGGGCGTCGCAGATGTGAGAATCATCAAATTTCACATCGAAGCTTTCAATGATCAGCCTTGTACGCCTGATGAGCACTCGATAAGCAACCTTGTTAGTGGAGTAACCAAGGAATATGCCTTCGTCGGACTTCGGTGCAAACTTGTTGAGCTGATCTCTGTTGTTGATCACGAAGCATCTACACCCAAAAATATGAAAGAAGCGAACATTGGGCTTGCGGTTGTTAAGGACCTCATATGGTGTTTTATTGAGGCGTTTGCACACGATACTTCGGTTTTGGACAAAGCATGCGGTTGCTACTGCTTCAGCCCAGAAGTAGAGAGGAAGTTGGGCGAAGTTAAGCATGGATCTGGCTGCTTCTACCAGTGTGCGGTTCCTTCTTTCTACTACACCATTTTGTTGCGGTGTGTAGGGTGTTGAGAAGTTGTGAGAAATGCCTTTGGACACCAAGAAACTGTTAAGAAGATGATTAGTGAACTCGGTTCCATTATCACTGCGGATGCGTCTAACTGGAAGCTTGATCTGAAGTTCGATTTCTTTGATGAAGTTGATGAAGATCTGCGGTGTCTCTGATTTGAGTCAGGAAGAAGACCCATGTGAAGCGTGTATAGTCATCAACAATAACCAGTATATACTTCTTGTGGTGGAGGCTGGCTACGGTTGATGGACCGCAGAGATCAATGTGCAATAGCTCCAGTGGTTCAAAAATAGAAGAGTCCATTATCAGAGGGTGACTTGCTTTAGACTGCTTACCACATTCACAAGCCGGACAGAGAGTATCGTTGCTAAATTTGAGAATAGGGAGACCGCGGACTAGTTCTCCAATGACTAAGTTGTTGATGTACCGGAAGTTGAGATGAGCTAGCTTACGGTGCCATAGCCAGCTGACTTCGGATACAGCTTTGGACAAGAAACACAATTGCGGTTTACCAATGATTAGAGAAACATCCAAAGGGTACATGGTACCTTCGGATCGAGATTTGATCAGGCAAGTGTTTCTATCACTCGTCATTACGTAGCAAAACTGATCATCAAATTCAACACGATGTCCTGCTTTACATACTTGGCCAACACTGATGAGATTGTGTTTAAGGCTTTCTACATAAGCAACCTTCTGAATGGAAAAGTTCCCCGTAGTGAGAACATCGTAACCTCGGATGACACCGTTTGCATTGTTACGAAACGTGACATTTCCACCATTGCATATAGGCCTGAAATCCCGAAGGTACTCTAACCTTCCGGTCATGTGCAAGGAGCAGGCACTGTCAATTAACCACTCTTCTTCTTGTTCCTCCTTGCACAAAGCCTGAGAATTACACGGTTAGTTTAGGCATCCAAACAAGTTTGGAGCCTGGGACAGTTGATGTGTTTCTGAGTGATGCATAGTCCGAGGTTGTAGGGACAGGTCTCTTGTCAACTTTTGAGCCTAGTCCTTGGTGTTTGAGTAGATTTGGAGTGTTGTGATTTTTTGAAAAAATACGAGGTTTCTGACTCTGACTCGATTTGACATGAGATAAAACCTTTTGACAACTACACTGACATTTACAAAAGGAGATTTTGTCTTTTGATCTAACACTGTGACTGGTCAGCGGTTTTAAGGATGTTTTGGATCTGTTACCGGTCCGAGATGAGTAATTCCTGACACGAGTGTTTTTGGGTTTTGAAAAAGTCTGTTTATGAAAGGTTTTAGCACGTGTAGATTTCTGAATTCTTTTTGATGGATTTGGTAAGATACCCTTCCATTTGAAGTTTTGACGTGACTTTAAAAGTGTTGGAGTGGGTAAAATACCTTTCCATTTAGGATCATTTGAAGAATAGACCTGAAAAACATAGTTTCGAAAAGATTGAACACCCTTTTGGGTTGTGTCAGAAGGAGTAGGAATGACTTTTGAAACTGAACTTTCCTTTTTGTTTGTTTTCTTGAAAGAAGAGTTTTTTGAAATGTAGTGAGAGAAAACAAATTTTTTAGGACTTTTGGATTTAGGAAATCTGACTTGCTTCTTGTTTTTTGAAAAAGTTTGTCTATTAGTACCGCAAGATCTGATTTCTTCTTTAAAAGCCTTTTTTGCCAAAGATTTTGGTGAACCGCAGTCATTGTTGTTCAACTGCGGTTTCCTGGAATTCTTAGAATGATTTTGAAAACGCGGACTTGAGTCATCAGAACTTGAGGATTCAGGAATTTGGGAACATTGACCTACTTCAAAATTTTCTATAGGTAGTTCATGAAATATTGGCTGAAGAGTTACAGTTCCTTGAACTGATGACTGCGGTAGGGATGACTTGACTACCGCTGAGTAAGTCTTAGATGGGACTTCGGTGGGACATTTGTGGGACATTTGACTACAGTGAGAGACACTGCGGTCTGAGGACAGAGATGGAAAGTCTTTTGAGACTTCGGGGCCCTCAACAACAATCTCTCCATCAACTACGGATGAAGTTTGAGAATTTGGATAGATGGTGCCACAGATAGGAATTTGATCACATGTGTGACCCGAAACCTCTGGCATAATTTCCTCAATGACACAATTATTGCTTAAGTTGTGCAGTCTACCGAAGTGAGTTTTAATATCTTCGGGAAAAGTCTTGTCATTGACAGGGAAATGAAATTCTCGGTCTGGAGGGACATACAGTCTGTCTTTGTTGAACCAGGGTGAGGAATCCATTGAGGTAGGATATCCATTTGACCAACCCCAATTGTATGTATTGTCCACGGTTCCATTGTTTACCAAATTTTCAATAGCTTCACTTTCATTAAACAAATTTTCAATTAAGAGATTTAAGCGTACAATTTCTCTCTGAGCTAAATCTCTCTGGTTCAAAGCTATCTCTAATTGGGTTTCACTTAACATTCTTGCATCCTTTTCTAACTCTAGGTCCTTCTCTAACATAGCCATCTTAAGTCTTTTGTTATCCAGTCGTCCTCTCACGTGGAACATCTCTTGGGACGCAATGTTCTTCTCATCTAAGGCTTTATTATAGTCTGTAAGGACGGCAGCACAAGTGTCATTAAGATCATCTATGTAAGGCTGACAGTCATGCATGCTATAGTTTAGAGTTTGGATCATGAGTTTTACCTGTTCGACGATGCTTAGTGTTCCATCCTTTGCCATGTAGCAGTAGTTCTTGTTCAACATTGTAGACCCATCATCATCCGCAGTGGCCAGCATGCAGATTTTCCCTTTTCCTTTGACACTGCTGATGGCCTCATCTTCGTCTCCGGATGACCAGACTTGATGGTCTCTTTTGACATGGGCCACGTATGCCCTTGCTTTTTCAGCTTTTTCTTTGTCTTCCAACTCTTGAGCCATTCTAAGGTAGAATGCTCTGTCTTTTACTACATTGGCCTTACAATCTCGTGCAAAGTGATTCTCTTTGTTGCATTTGTGACAAATTACAACATCAGTCTTGTCTTCTGAAGGAGTACCAGAGTCAGTGATTTGAGGAGACTGCGATACCTCCTTTGGTTGAATATTTTGAGATTGCGGTGGTGGATGAGAACTTTTGGGAAATCGAGAGTGGTTATTCTGAGAACCGAAGTTACGGTTGAATGGAGGTTTGTTGAACTGCTGATTCTTGCGGAAGGAAGGAGGTGGTAGACGGTTGAACTGTTGGCTAACCAGAGCCATAGCCTTCTGAAAATCTTCTTCATCATCATATTTAGAATCCGCTTCGTATGACTGCGGTAGAGTGTCATACGAGGAAGGGTAAGGTGACTGCGGTGGAGCTTGTGCTATGAGAGCAAGTGGTCCTCCGAAGTCAGCACAGTCTTTGAGTACGGTGGATTCTTGAGCTTGCAGCTCTCCATAGAGCTTGTAAAGTGACAGAGAGTGAATCTTTCTATCGCCTTGGACTATCATCTTGGCCGTAGTCCAATGTCTGCCCAAACCATTAAGAAACTGAAGATTGATTTCATGGTTACTGCGGATGGTGCCCGCATTCGATAACTTGGTGACTATCAGGTTGAACCTTTTGAAGGAGTCTTCCAAACTTTCTCCAGTATGAGCTTTGAAGTTGTTGAACTCGTTGAGTGCGGTAGTAAGCTTCTTATCTTGTGCTTGTTCTGAGCCTTCGTACAGGTTTTTGAGAACATCCCAGATCTCTTTCGCTGATTTTCAATTTATGATAATATCGAAGTTGTCAGGAGCAACTCCGCAGGAGATTTCATAAAAAGCAACAACATCATTTTCCATTTTATCGAGATCATCCTTGGTGGGACGGCTCATGGCTGGTTGACCTCCTCCTAGCCTGGTTGCAGCGCCGTCAGTTTGGACTGGTGTAAGGACTGGAACATGTGGTCCTTTTTCTACGGATCGCCATACATCTCTACCTAGTCTTCTCAAGTACCTTTCCATTCTTTGTGACCAGTGATGATATTCATTTGCGACTAGTATTGGGGCTCGGTTAAAACCACCGACACTGTTGGAAACATTCAGAGATAATGATTGTGCCATTTGAAATTGTTTTTTTTTGTTTTGAAGAAATGAGCTTTAGTGGTATAGAAGGCACTTTGAAAAATCAGAGTTCCGTTTTCAAAAAGCAACCACTTTGGCTCTAATACCAATTGTTGAGAGAAAAACTTGGAGACACACTTGAACAAAAGTTAGAACAAGTATAATGCGGAATAGTTAATCTCAAAGGATCTAAAAGCTCAACAATAATATAGTTAGATAGTTAGAGAGTTAGTTGCGGAAATGTAAAGGAATGGAAATGATAGCAATTGTTATATCAAGAAGACACTTAAGCTGATTCATAACAAGGAATGCATTCACTCCAAGTTAATAAGGAAGATCAAGCTTAGTGATTAAGTCTTAAAGACTTGATCCGAAGAGGGATTATGATCAGCAGAATTATGATAAGATTTAAGTAAGAAGAGATGAGTGAAGAAAGATAGAGAGATAACTTCAGAATGTGTATTCAGATAGAATTCATAAGTTATCGGTTCTTCCATTCTAAATACAAAGAGAGTAAGTCTCTATTTATAGAGACTTAGAAACTACACTAGATTACAACTCTATAAGCAGCCGTGCAAGGCATACTGGATAATAGAGTGTATTACATAAAAGAAAAATAAAGTAATATAGCTAAGTTGACTGCGGTAGCTGACTCCGGTTGCTGATGCGGTTGCTGATGAACAAGATTGACTCCGGGTGCTGAACCGTTGCGGTAGAAAGATGGTTGCGGTAGCTGAGTTCAAGAGGGTCACTTTTATGATTCAACACATTGTATATTTCTAAACAACGTATGCTCATCCTGTTTTAAGGAAGTCACTTGTGAAGAATACAAGTAGTAAGTAGTACGATAGGAATATCGAAGGTCGTTGGATATGACAAACATGAGTTTCTTCAAAGTCAGAAAGAAACTATCGATTGCACAAACAAAGCCATCTTAGGATTTGATTAATGACAATTAGTAGCAGATAATGGGTCAAACCCAAGTTGGGGAAAACTGTGACATCCCCAATTTCACGGCCAGAAAAGACCGATTTGTTTATGCTTTGTTTTATAAATCAGAGTGATCGTTTAAAGAAAACGGTTGCGGAATTTGTTCCCAAAACAAGATATGATAATAACTTATCAAAACATTTCTCAAAGAGAATGTATTTTTATTTAATAATAAAACTTCGGGATGTCATGTTCCGATACAGACACATAAGCATAAACATATCATACATTCATTTACACTAGTGATTTACATCTCTTTTAATCTCTCAGTGAAATGGGTCTTCGCATCGATAACTGTGATACAAAGAAAACTGAGTGGGTCAGGCTTGGGAGCCTGGTGAGCATATAGGGTTTTCAACCCACAATAATACATTTATTATATTCAATCATCAAACAATCAACCCAAACACCCATCCCCATATCTCCTTTAATTCTTAAAGGTTTACCCTAAGAATCAACTATCCTTCATCCATTCATTCCTAAGGATTTATCTAAGGAATTGGCACGAAGTCCATTGCTGCCAAAGTTTATCTATCAGGTACTAAGTCCATAGTTACCAATATTTATCTCTCAGGTACTAAATCCATAGCTATCAGACGCTAACTCCATAGTCACCAAGGTTCACTTAACAGTAGGCACTAACTCCATAGTCACCAAGGTTTATACAATAGGCGCTAACTCCATAGTCACCAAGGTTTACTTAACAGTAGGCGCTAACTCCACAGTCACCAAGGTTTATACAATAGGCGCTAACTCCATAGCCACCAAGGTTTACTTAACAGTAGGCGCTAACTCCATAGTCACCAAGGTTTACTTAACAGTAGGCGCTAACTCCATAGTCACCAAGGTTTATACAATAGGCGCTAACTCCATAGTCACCAAGGTTTACTTAACAGTAGGCGCTAACTCCATAGTCACCAAGGTTTACTTAACAGTAGGCGCTAACTCCATAGTCACCAAGGTTTATACAATAGGCGCTAACTCCATAGTCACCAAGGTTTACTCATACCATCTTCCATCACACACCAACTATCCCATCTACCCATGTTCTACCCAAAATTTTCGTAGATATACATACTTACACAGTTTAAATCATTTAACACTTATATAAAACATCAATTTCCATGCCCATCTCAAATAGACAAACAATATATAACACCTAGCACGTATCTCATAGAGAATAAATCATATCTATGAGTTAGAAGAAAGTGAATATGCATTTTCACATATAAACAACAATATGTACACATAACACGTATTTCATATCAAATACTTCATAATTATGTGATAGAAGAAAGTGACTATACACTCACTTGATCAGAAGATGATCGGACAGCACTACGGCTTGTAGAAGTAGTATTTCTTTGGTGAAACTAGAAGATCTTCACACACCGGGCTTCTCGCAGGCAGAGCTTCGGCTCGAAAACTATTTTCTTCTCGGGATATTCGGGCTTCGGGACTTGCTTCGGGTCTCAGGGTTGATACCGGGGCTTCGGGGGGGTTAAAATAGGGCTTAGAGAGTGTATCGGGAGTGGGAGAGAAGAGATGGAGCAACCATAATCGGCTGGCCCTTGATTTCTATTTATAGGGCAAATTTCTCATTTTCCACGTCGTGAACAGTACTTTCACATCGTGGGCTTGATCGTCACTGCATGCGTCATCGCAAGTTGGGTCTGGCAGACTCCAGGAGGCGTCAGAAGACATGCCACGTCGTGACCATTGATTTCACGTCGTGGTCTCTGACAGTTTTGGGGTTTCGCGCCCCGAACTTCAGAAATCCATAACTTTCGCATACGAACTCCGTTTTCGACGTTCTTTATATTGACGTGTAGGGAAAAACAAGATCTACAACTTTCATTTAGACTTTGTTGGATAATTTTGACGTTTTTTTTGTTATATTATTTTTATATTATTTTTAGTAGGCCGGGACAGGAAAACTCCGTTATAAACTCATAACTCCTTCGTCTGACGTCCGTTTTCGTCTGTCTTTCCGTCGTTGGACTACTATCGATGAGATCTTCAATTCTCGTTTAGATTGTTTCGGCTAAATATCGCTCGATCTCATATTCGAACTTCGGGCTGTACACTGCTAAGCCGAAACTTCGAAAAATCATAACTTCCTCATACGAAGTCAGATTTGGGCGTTCTTTTTATGCACGCTCTCTGTTTAACGTATTCTATGACTTTCATTTAGATTGCTAAGGCCAAACATCACTCTAACGTAAATTCACTATTTACGTCGCGCTGTGTCGTGCCGGTTCTGTCGCGAAACTTCGACAGGTCATAACTTCTTCGTTATAACTCGGATTTCGACGTTCTTTATATGTACAAAATCCTTGTAACATATACTACAACTTAGTTAAGATTAATCCTTCTAAATAATCTTCCATCAAAAAGTCATTTTTGTTGCTTATCGTCTCTAAATTGACTAGCCCGGATCTACGGGCGTTACAAAAACGAATCTTGAGGTAGAAATACGAGGAACAGTTAAACTTTTCGGTTCGACATCAAGGTCCAGGAGAGATTGCGTCACCAGTATGTAGAAGCTATTTCAGCATTATCAGGTGAGAGAAAGAAGAAGAGAGCATTCTTTTGTTGATGTAATAGTTCTTAGGACTAATTCCGTAAATCCTTTAAGTGTCAGATTTGTCAAATACTTAGAATTAACTAGTCGTTAGAATGTATCACGGTTTGTACCATGTCTCTCCTTTACTATTTAAGAAGTAGATGTTTTCATGAATGACACACCAAGAATAGCAACAAATCTATATTTCTTCACATCAATTTCAAACTCTCTTGCAAGTTAAAAATTTCTTTCATTTACATTCTACTTGTTCTAAAATCATCTTTACTTTGATCATAATCAATATTATTTCATTTTTACTTGAATACTTTGTTGAATATTATCTTCAAGTCTTGGCTGGTTTACCAGACTTGACTGGACCAACTTATTAGAAGCAGACATTGATCATAAAGGTTAATTTAAGGTTTGAGTTTTCAAAACTTGTCCGCGCATTGAATCAAGTTCTCACAATTGGTATCAGATCTTGAGTGGTTGTCCTTTGAATCCATAAGAACAGATTATAGTTGATCTGAGATTACCTTGGTATCTCAATCATTTATGTGTTCAGGATAAAAGTTCTTCTATATACCATTTCTGCTTTAATACTTTAACTTTAATGGCTGCTCCTAATCAATCTCAACAGATGTATTCAATGTAAATAGAAAATAGTGTGGGTTGCCCTTCTCGTGCCCCATTTCTAGTTGTTGAAGAGTATGATCACTGGAAAGTCAGGATGAAAAGATTTTTACTTGGCAAGGAAAAAGGTGAATAAATATGGAGGTCTGTTAAAGAAGGTCCTCATGTTCTCGTCAGACAAATGGTGAGAGATGCTGCTACAACTCTCATGGGCCAAGAAGAACAAAGTCCCGAACCTCTTACTGCTGCAGATATCAAGAAATTGCATGCTGACCAAATTGCATTTTCCGAGATGGTGTTTGGTGTTCCTCCGTCTCTCTTTGAGCACATTAAGTTGTGCAAGTCTGCAAAAGAGATTTGGGACACTCTTCAGGACATGTTTGAAGGTTCTGAGAATATGAAAGATAAACGTCCGACTTCAGTTGTTAACAGTTTTGATACCTTCACCACTGCTCCAGGTGAATCCATAGCCTCGGCTTCAAATAGGCATCGAATTGTTGTAAACAACATGACTACACACAGTATAATTAGAACTCCTCTCGAGTACAATCTGAATTTTAGCAATAGCCTCGGAAAAAGGCTGGGTAAACCTCAAGTCATGTCTTCAGATTAACGGATCTCTGAAAAAGCTGAAGCTTTATCAACTCTTTGACGAATTATAAGGCCACAAATCTAACATTGTACAAACATTAAGAGAACTATTAAGAGGTCCACTTGCCTTGGTTAATTGTGTTAACCCACTTATTCCGAACCCATCCGTGTCAAATCCCTTCAGAACTATCCCACATATTTTACCTACTCAACCAACATTTCCCACTCCACCTACTCCACCGGTTCCGAACCTTTCAGAAAATCTCGATCTCAATCCAGATGAGTCCGAACTTTGCTTTCAACAGGAGTTTGCATTGTTGTCCATGAAATACAAGCGTTCATGGAATCCCAGTCATAAACCTTATAAACACTGATTCCAAACCCCTCATCATAATAATTCTCAACCATTTCCCAAACCTTCTGAGAACCAACCTGCTTACAAACCCAACATCTCATCATCAAGTCACCCCTCAGAATTTCATGAAATTCTGAAGTCAGAAAAACCCAAGATAGTTTGTCATAAGTGTGGAGATGGTAACCATTTTTCCAAAGACTCTTTGGCTGAAACCTCTCAGAAACCAAAGGTTAAAGATATTGCTACTATGCCGCAGAGCTCAAGAGTTGGCAACAAGTGAGAAAGCTTTTTTTACTACTGTGTCAAGAGATGTTGAAGGGTACTGGTCTTCTAGAGATGAGGATGATGTGAGTACTGGAAGGAATATGTGTCTTATGGCAAGACAATCGACCGAATGTGATGAAGGCTACTGGTCATCAGGCTTAGAAGGAGACGATGAAGATGTTGAGCTAAACTTTTTCTACATGGAAACCAATGATCCACCAGGCTGGAGCATCGTTCAGCAGGTAAAATCTATGATTACTAAAAATAATTTTGATTTATCTCTTTGTGAACCATATCTACCCTAGATCCAAGATATGACCATCACCCATAAATCCTATGAGTCTGCCATAAAAGTAAGTGAGAAGCTGGAGAGTGAACTAACTCGCCTTCCATTACGCTTTGAAGACCGAAAGCTTAAGATAGAATCACTAGAAAGAGAGCTTCTAATGTCTTAAGATGAATGTATCATTTTAAAAGACAAATGTGCAGTTGTAACGCTTGTTTCAGGTATCATTTATTTCTCATAATTTTAGGGTTTTGCACTGGGACTCGAAGAGTTGGGGAGCTCCAACTCGTCGTATAGAGATCTTTTTGGATGCGGGACTTAGTGTCTACTCGACGAGTGGGAAGGCCCCAACTCAACGAGTAGACGCTGGAAAGGAAAACCCTAATTTTTCGGGTTTTGTACCCTATATAAAGAACTTATGGCTCATTGTAGCCTCCCTCATCGTCCTTACAGCCCAGAGAAACCCTAGTTCGAGCCTTATACCTTCTTGAGTGTGTGTTAGAGCTTGGGATAGTGATTTTGGTGTGGTTGTGAAGGAACTTGAAGCTTGAAGAGGTTGGAGTAAAGGGAGGAGCAGTAGATCCGACATCTACTATGTTTTGGCAACCATCTTGAGGTATAAAGTTGCTACCTTGACCTTTATTTGCTAAGATCTCCTCTTATGAAAGTATATGGTCACTTTTGGTTCATAATGGTGTCATTCTCGGATTTGAACTTGTCATGAGGATATGGTTTCAGATATAGACACCTCTAGGTCTCCATGGACATAAATTTGTCCACTTTATCCAGTCATGGCCCTCCTCAATGCCCTAAACCTTGTATGAAACTTAGTTTTAGTGTTTTAGCCTCGTGAGGCCTTGCATGCACGTAAAGTTTGCAACTTTACGTGGTATTTCAGTCCTAAGGGATTGGATATGTGGTTTGGGGTTTTGGATTCGACTGGAAGGGGCTGAACATGTTAAGACATGGAAAACTCGACGAGTTGCCCTAGAAACTCGACGAGTTAGATCGGGTTTTCCCGTTTTCTATATGCATAGTGAACTCGGTGAGTTGGTTAGGGTTTTTCCCCGGTTTTCTGAACACTAAAGGATCTCGACGAGTTGATAGATACACTCGAAGAGTTGCGTCCACATGGACTGTTGACCTTGACTTTGACCATGGTCGACCAAGTTTGACTTTGAGGGTATTTTTGGTATTTTGGGATTTTGACAAAGTTAGTCACATGATGGTTGTAGGCAGTTGAGTTGGAGCTGCGGGTTGGGACCTATCTTATTAGTTCAACATTTCTTGAGAGGTGAGTCTCCTCACCATACCAATGGGTCTAAGACACCAAGTCTGGCCCATTTTATGATATGTGGTACACTAGTTGATGTAGTGATATGTGGTATGTTAGTTGGTTATATGCTAGGTGGTATGCTAGTTGTATATGTGATATTTGCATGAAAGACCATGGGGGAGCCCATGGCACTTGGATGTAAGACCATGTGGGGGAGCCCATGGCTTTTCAGGTAAAGAACATGGGGGGGGGCATGGAACTTCGATGTCAGACCATGTGGGGGAGCCCATGGCTTTCCAAGTAAAGACCATGGGGGAGCCTATGGCACCTAGGTGTAAGACCATGTGGGGGAGCCCATGGCATCCTGGAGTAAGACCCTGGGAGGAGCCCACGACATCCTTATATGTTTGTATGCATGGCTTATGTGGGTTATGTAGCTTATATAGCTAATATGTATTATGTGATTATGTGGATTGTGTGGGGTATGCTCTGGGGAACTCACTAAGCATTAGATTACAGTTTGTTGATTGTTTAAGGTACTTCAGAGCCTATGGGCAAGGGTAGGGTTTGATGGCGCGACATGCACTCTCTCATGCATTTTTATGGGGACACTCTGATATTTGAAATAAAATGTTGATGTTATGGATTTGAAAACAATTGTCATTGAGATTTCATGTTTTATGGGAATGTTTTGATTATTTAAAAATGAAAATTTTATTTTGAAATTTGGGTTGTTACAAGTTGGTATCAGAGCCTTGGTTTGAGGGATTCGGGCACACTCTCGGGTGTGTCGGGACTCAAACTAAGGAAATGGTAAAATTGTTTTCAAAAATAAAAATTTAAAACTTCTTAAAATGGAAAAAGAGGAGAGTGCAATGCGCGTAATCGTCCGAGCTCAAGTAAGTGGTTTCCTAATATGTTAGCCATGTTATACCGATATTTGAGTTATGATAGTCGGATGGATATTACTATGTGTATGTTTTAAAATTATATACGGTTAGGATCTTATTGCCTTAGAATGATTGATTTGGCCTTATTTCCTGTTCCTCGTCTGGTTGTGGTCCTAGGGTAGAGTCTGTAATTCGAAAGTCTATTTGATCCTGTTCTATGTATAATTTGTATGCATAGGGCAACCTGCTATGATTGATTTGAGATCTGATTTGATGGGATTGAGCAAATCTTAGGATATCCGATTTGAGTATGCAATAGTTTGGGGAATTATGTTTCGTTCCGGGACGAATTAGAGTTATCAAGTAGAGCTTTGGGGAAGGTACATGTAGGTGTGGAAGGTAGTATTGGGCCTGTACTACTGAAAGCACAGGACATGTACCCGAACTAATGTTAGATCTGGAAGCTCTAAGGAGAACAGTTATGGGAGGATCCCTTTTTTGGGAATTTTATCATTCTGTCTTATGGTATTTGAGATCAGAATGGTGGTGACACAACATGGAGTAGGGGGATCAGGATCCAGATCTGGGTCGGGCGACGGTACCGAGCCTATTGATGAGAGGTTGCACGAGCTTATTACAGCCGAGGTTACGAGGGGCATCCTTGACGCTACCCCAGTAATTTTTGGGACCGTCAAGGAAGGGATGATGGAGATCATGGAGGAGCGGCTCAGGTCGTTCAGAGCCGAGATTGTTGCAGGCCAGGTCAGGGCCTGAACTCCCTCGTTCCGGGAGTTCAAGTCGTGTGGGGAGCCGGAGTTCTTTGGGGTCAGGGACCCCATAGTTAGCCGATGCTGGGTGGCAGACATGGAGAACGCCCAACGCACGAGCTCTTGGCTTGATGCGGAAAAGGTGGGGTTTGCTTCGTGTATGCTGAGGGACAGAGCCCGGGACTGGTGGGGAGAGGTGACCAGTCAGATGGGGGCAGCTGGAGTGGCAGAGATGACATGGGAGGAGTTTGTCAGGCGCTTTGATTTGGAGTTTGCACCATCTATTGAGGTGCGACGACTAGTGAGAAAGTTTCATGAGTTGCAGCAGACCACCGAGACTGTGGCGGAGATCACCGCCAAGTTTCGGGAGCGAGCACTATTGATTCCGCAGTATACTATGGATGAGGATATGACAAGGACGAGGTATCATTCCATGCTGAGGGATGATATCCGTGAGTTCGTGAGCTTTTCAGGGTGCAAACCCCTGAATGAGATGGTGGAGAAGGCCCGAGAGCGGGAGATGGAGTTGGAGCTTCGCACCAAGCGGAAGCCAGAGCAGGTTCAGACAGCTGTAGGTCAGGCTAAAAAGCCTAAGACCTCTGATTCTTCTGGTACGGGCCAGCAGGGTCGGGGCCAGTGCGCCAAGTGCGGTACGCCGCACCGTGGGGCTTGTCGGGCGGCAGGCTCGGGATGTTACGTGTGTGGCCAGCCGGGTCACATGAGTAGAGATTGCCCCAAGAAGGGCTTGATTTGCTTCCACTGCTACCAGACCGGCCATAAACAGGCCGATTGTCCAAGGTTGCAGAGAGGAGGAGGTGGAGCAGTGGCGGCGCCTGCGCCCGCCACAATGAGGATCACCGATGGCCGCCCTGCCAAGGCGGACACTCCCGTGGTGAAGAGCCGCACATTTTAGCTGACCACAGAGGAGGCTCAAGCTGCACCAGACGTCGTGGCTGGTACGTAATCTATTTCTTGTTTGATATTACTTGATTATGCTTATATGTATACATATGTGCACCTGTATAGGGACCTTTTTGGTCAATGGTATGTCAGCTCATGTTCTTTTCGATTCGGGAGCTACCCGATCGTTTGTATCTCTTGCGCTTAGCAAGAAGTTCTGGGATGCTCCGGGGACTCTGGATTCCCCGCTAGAGGTGGAGATTGCGGATGACCGCACCGTGAGTGTTGCGAGGGTATATCGGAACTGTGTCCTGAATGTGTTTAGGGAGAGGTTTCAGGTTGATCTGGTACCGATACTGTTGCGAGGACTGAAGGTGATCATTAGGATGGACTGATTGGGGGCCAATGGGGCCATGATAGATTATGAGCGTCAGCTGGTGAGAGTTCAAACCCCAAGTGAGGGAGAACTGGTTATTCATAGGGAGAGGACCTCGCAAGGGCCAACCCTCTGTTCAGCTGCGAGGGCTTGGAGACTTCTCCATCAGGGTTGTTTGAGATTTTTGGCGTATATCGCGGATACGAGGGTTGAGCCCACGACAGATTTGAGTAGTGTACCGGTTGTATGAGATTTTTGGGATGTCTTTCCCGATGAGTTGCCAGGGGTGCCTCCAGAGAGGCTAGTGGAGTTTCGCATTGATTTGGTGTCGGGTGCCGCTCCGATAGCCAAGGCACCGTACCGGCTAGCTCTGCTCGAGATGCAGGAGCTGTCTACGCAACTGAAGAAGTTGCTAGACTGAGGGTTTATTCGTCCGAGCAGTTCGCCATGGGGAGCACCGATTCTGTTCGTGAAGAAGAAAGACGGGTCACACAGGATGTGTATTGATTATCAGGAGCTGAACAAACTAACGGTGAAAAACCATTATCCGCTCTCGAGGATCGATGATTTGTTCGATCAATTGCAGGGTGCATCTTGGTTTTCCAAGATTGATCTTTAGTCGGGGTACCATCAGATGAGGATTAGGGATGAGGATATACCGAAGACAGCTTTCAGGACGCGGTACAGTCACTATGAGTTTGTGGTGATACCATTCGGGATCACCAATCCCCCAACAACGTTCATGGATCTCATGAATAGGGTGTGTAGGCCGATGTTGCATCGGTTAGTGATCGTGTTTATCGACGATATCTTGGTCTATTCTAAGACCAAGGAGCAGCATGATCAGCATCTGAGGGAGGTATTAGAGACACTAAGGACGGAAATGCTTTATGCCATGTTCTCATAGTGTGATTTCTGGTTGAGAGAGGTGCAGTTTTTGGGGCACATCATCAACCAAGAGGGTATTTTGGTTGATCCAGCCAAGATTGAGGCAGTGATGCGGTAGGAAGTACCGAATAATGCATCTGAGATTCGTAGCTTCTTGGGTCTAGCGGGGTACTATCGGAGATTTCTCCAGGATTTCTCCAAGATCGTCGTACCTTTGACTGGTTTGACCAAGAAGAATGTGACATTTCGGTGGGGTCCGGACCAGCAGTTGGCTTTTGAGACCTTGAGACAGAGGTTATGCGAGGCCCCAATCTTAGCACTACCTAATGGGTTGGATGATTTGGTGGTGTATTGTGATGCTTCTATCACAGGGATAGGCGATGTTTTGATGTAGAGGGGGCATGCGATCACGTATGCCTCGAGGCAGCTGGATCCTCATGAGGTGAACAACCCCACTCACGACCTGCAATTGGGGGCAGTGGTGTTTTCCCTCAAAATCTGGAGGCATTACTTGTATGGAGTTCGCTGCACCATCTTTACTGATCATAAAAGTTTGAAATATTTGATGGATCAGCAGAACCTGAACATGCGGCAGAGGAGGTGGTTGGATGTACTGAAGGATTATGATTGAGAGATCTTGTACCACCCAGGGAAGGCCAATGTGGTGGCCGATGCTTTGATCCCCAAGGCGGCAAGTGCTCCAATTAAGGATGTCTGTCTGAGGATGATATTGATCTCTCCATTGTTGGATATGATCAAGGAGGCTCAAGTGGAGGGTTTGAAGAAAAAGAACTGGAAGATAGAGCGGATTCGGGGTCAATTTCCCTTGTTTGTTCAGGATAGTCGAGGTCTTCTGACACAGTGTGGCCGAGTGTGGGTACCGGTAACCGGAGGCGTGAGGCAGAAGATCTTGGAGGAGGCACACAGATCCAAGTTATCTATTCTCCTGGGGGCCACAAAGATGTATAAGGATCTGAGGGTGAGTTAATGGTGGCCCTGCATGAAGCGGGAAATTATGTGGTTCGTGGAGCGGTGCTTGATCTGTAGGAAGGTCAAGGCCGAACATTTGAGGCCCCGCGACAAGGTTCAGCCGTTACCCATTCCTATGTGGAAATGGGAAAAGATCACCATGGACTTCATCACGAAGTTACCGGGGACGTCGAGGGGTGTGGATGCAATATGGGTTATTGTGGATAGATTGACGAAGAGTTCCCACTTTATTCCGATCTACGAGTGCATATCTGTTGAGAAATTAGTTGATATTTATGTGTGAGAGGTGGTGGTTAGGCACGGGGTGCCAGTGTCAGTGGTCTCTGACCTGGATGTCCGATTTACATCCAAATTATGGAGAAAGTTCCACGAGGAACTGGGCACCCAGTTACATTTTAGCACTGCTTACCACGCCCAGACAGATGGCCAGAGTGAGAGGACAATCCAGACCCTCGAGGATATGCTTCGGGCATGCGTGATGGATTTTGGAGGGAGTTGGATACATACCTCCTACTAGCCGAGTTTTCATATAACTATAGTTATCATGCTAGTATCGATCGACCACCGTTTGAGATGTTGTATGGTCGGAGGTGTAAGACTCCTGTTTGCTGGGGTGAGGTAGGGCATCGAGTCATGGGGAGCATCGAGGTGGTGCTCAAGACTACCGAGTTGATTCAGCAGGTGCGCGACAGGCTGCGGGTCGCGCAGAGCGGTCAGAAAATCTATGCTGTTCGGCGCCGATTGGATCTTGAGTTCCAAGTGGGAGACTTTGTTTTGGTAAAAGTGTCGCCATGGAGGAGTGTCATTAGGTTTTGGAAGAGGGGCAAGCTAGGGCCCCGATATATTGGACCGTTCAGGATTTCTACCAGTGTGGGCAAGGTGGCTTATCGTTTGGATCTACCAAACGAGCTTAGCCAGATACACAACACCTTTCACGTGTCTCAGCTTCGGAAGTGTGTTACAGACGAGGTCGCAGTTATTTCTCTGGGCGACATTCAGGTGGATGAGAGCCTGAACTACATTGAGAGGCCCGTTGCGCGTCTGGATAGGAAAACTAAGTGTTGGATTAGGTGTGTAAGTTCATAACTATAATTGGTATGTACTTGACCCGATAAGTAGCATGGTCCTTTTGGGTTGCCTTCACCATAGCAACTCATAGGATGAATTATTGAGAAAAAGGTTAGTTTATGATTTATAAATATATTATAAGAATAATATATTAATTGAGAAATCATATTATTTAATTAGTATTGATCATAAATTAATTTGGAATTAATGTGGCGATCAAAAGAGACTGATTAAATTAAGGGGGGCTGATTATGTAAATTAGTAATAGTTGTAGTTTGGGCTAATGGATTCTATTGGTATAGGATGGACGGAAATCTATGGGGAGCCCATAGAATTTTGTACAAGGCATGCCCTATGGGGATCCATATATTACTTAGGGCCTAATCAAGGGAATTAGGGTTTCCAAGTTGTAAACCCTAGGAGCCTTAACTATAAAAGGAACCTCATGGCTCAAAAAATCGAACCTAATGATCCCATAAGGAACCTAACCGATTTTGAGCCCTTCTCCTCTCTCTCTCTTTTTCTTCCTTGTTGCTAGTGGTTTTTGTGACTCCATTATAGGTGCAACATTTGAGGCACTAAGCTCTTGAAGGTCAACATCAAATCAACAACAAGTGAGGTAATGTTTCTAACCATACTTTATGTCAATTTTCGAAATTGGTATGCTAGTTATTAGGGTTTATGCTTTGGATGATTACTTGTATGTATAACTTGAGAAAAACCTATAAGTAAAGCATTAGGGTTGCATGTACACCATAAGAATGTTGTAGTGCTCAAAACCCATCAGTGGTAACAGAGACTAGGGTGTTTTTTCTGTTATATGATGCTAATATGTATTGTTCAAAGCAAAAGAAAAAAATCGTTTTTTGGTTCTGCCTGATGATCACGACGTGGTCATATTGGACCACGACGTGATGGATCTCACGACGTGAAGTCAATTGCTCTCATGATGTGAAGACGAGTCAGAGTGCAGATTTTCGGGATTTTGGCTTAAATTAGGTTTGGATAATTACCATAAGTAATTTTCCTAATTAAAATTTTGATTTTTTGATATGGTAATGGATATCCAAATCTAATTGGAAGATAATGGTCAAAATTTAAGCTAATTACTAGATTATGTGATAAACTAATTATTTGTAAATTTTGAATTGTTTTTATCTTGCCAAATAAAATTGGATTAGGTCAAATTAAGATTATGTTAAATTATATGATTATTTTAATTATTATAAATTTGATCTAGAAAGCTTTTGAAAAGTTTCAAAATTTGCCCTCAAGTTTTGGAATTTAAAATTTGATTAAAAGTTTTAATTGTGAAATATTAAATCCTAAAACCCTAGTATTTTAAATGTTTAAAATACATCCTTTTGGTTTCATGATTTAAATTTAGAATTAAAAGTTTAATTTAGGAAATTTAAATGGATACAACTAGAAGGAATAATTATGGCTTTATTAATAATTAATTAAAAGATTAATTAAAAGAGTATTAATAAATCCATAATAACATGGTTTAAATTTTAATTGAATTAAAAGTCCAATTTATTTAAAAGATTAAACCGCCTAGTATTTTAAAAGTTTAAAATACACACTTATACTATCATAAGATTAAAAGTTTAATTTATATATATATATATGTATAAGTAAGTCAGTCTTACCGTTAGTAGGCCTCATTCATGAAGCTAGTCTATAAGGGGTGTTTAAGGAAGCGGCCTGTAAAATGATCGCCATTGGGTATCCACTCTTACCCACCGCAACCTTGACTAGTGGAGGGTCGTTAGCCGAATGGGTAGGATAGGACATCCTCATTAATAAGTATAATGAAATACAAAGTACTTAAACCTTTATAAATTCCTAATCTTAGTTACTTAAGAAAATGTGAATTTGATGCTAACCCATGAAATTGCACATTGCACCTTATTGGTCATTAGTGGAGCGTGTGTGGTTAACCGGCACACTAATATGGGACTAATGAAGGATGGCAATGGGTAGCTCGAATATTATCATTGATCGATGGGGTGTGTGTGGTTAACCGACACATTGATTAGGTGATAAATGACTTCGAGACTACCAAGATAATTCGCATGGTTATTCACACCTTGTTTGTGATCCTCGGTATCCCAGTCACAAACTTGAAGGGCATAATCGAGATTAAACATGCCATTGAAAAGTTCAATGAATCTCAAAAGATCTAGGAGTTTCATTTAAAACCTAATTCGTTTCAAATTTCGTTTTCGTGGTGGAATTGGTAAATCGTCATTTACCTACCGACAAATAGTTTACAATTGGATTACGGCATCCCTCTTCCAAATTTTGAATTATTGTGTTGGGTCCTAGCCTTAATATCTCATTTGGGTGTTATATTAAGGATTAAATCAACTAACTTGAATTTCTCCCTTGTAGATGTCTAGTTCGACAGCTATGGTCTTCCTTTGATGGGTTTTCAGCATTCTAACACTCCTATGGTGTACATGCAACCCTAGAAACCTTGGATCTATGTTTGACTAAGATACATGCAAATAATTATTTTTCCAAGGTTCTTATCCTAACTAGCATGGCATGGGGTACTTGAATCAAATAAAACTAGTAGAATTACTTACCTTGTAGTAGTAGTTGATTGCTTGGAGTTTGAGAGCCTAGCACCAATAATGTGGATGCCTCAAATGGAAGTCACAAATCACCACAAACATGGAAACTTGAGAGAATAGTCACAAACTTCTTGAAATCGGCCCTCTTAGTTTACACACATCAACTAGTGCAATTTCAAGAACCAAAGCCTCCTTTATATAGTGTGGTGGATTAGGGTTACATCCATGTAAACCCTAATACCCATGTCTTTTCATTTCCATGAGATCCATGGGTTAAAGCTCCATGAAGTATCCATGGACTTTCCATGCAAGCCTAGCCCATTCCAAATAAGCATTAGCCCACACTATATAAATACAAGAGCCCATATTTAATTAGTCATACTTTTGATCTCTAAATTAATTCTAAATTAATTATAGATCAACACTAATTAAATAATATGATTTTATATTAATATATTAGAACTTATAATATATTAATAAATCATAACTTATACTATTCTCAAAAGATTATCCGTAAATTGTTCGGGTGAAGTGCAACCCAAATGGACCATGCCGGGTCGGGTCAAGTACATACCAAATATAGTTATGGACTTAGACACTATCTCCAACAGTCTCCCACTTGGATAAGTCTAATAACTATAGTTGCAAGTATGACTTCAGGAACCGATCAGCAATCGTAGCTCTTAAAACTCTGTTGAACTATGAAGCGCCATTTTAGCTAAGTGATCATATAATCCTCTGTTCTAGATATCAGCTGGACAAATACATGGAACATGGTCTTGCTTATTGTCCAGCATTTGTTTCCCGATTTCCGATTTGTTTGACATAGAACTTAACTGAACACATCAATTTAGTTCTGACCGGGCCCGGTACATAGGTCAAAACAAAATCATCGAGGGGCCCAAATATCGCTTCTAATCCTAGAAGGAACAGATAAACTTTGACTCATATGTTTGCTCTACTACTTGTTGAATTACACACAAAAGCACGGTTTATAACATCGAGTTACCAATGCGTTTTCGTGCAATCAATGCATAACCAACTCATAGGCAACAAATCATATTTCTAGGTTTGAAGACTTAAATGATATTACCGTCTCACGATCACTCGAGATAAATTCCATGAAGTGATACAAGTGAGCGTGGGTTGAATCCAATATTCAGAACTTATGAGCACTCATGAGTGTTGTAGCCCCGCTTTGTCTAATATCTTAGACCTCTACAAGCCAACCCATGACAGTCTTGATTCATATCTACTTCCAACATATGACCGACTGTGGAGAGTTTGAATAATATGATATAAACCATAACGTAATTATTCTGGAAGTCAAAACATGCAAAAAGAAATAATAGTAAACTATTGACAAGAGATAGCAACACTTTACTCATAAATAACAGCTTTTATTTATCATCAAATGTCAATTACATTTTACAAATTTCAAGATTATCTAACTACTAAAACTAATATCATCCTTCAGCCCTATGCTCCGAGCATGCTGGAGATGCTTAGCCCGAGTCAGTCCCTTCGTGAGGGGATCTGCTGGGTTCTCATCCGATGATACCCTCTTTGCCACGAGGATTCCTTCTTCTATTCGATGTCTAATGAAGTGATATTTTCTGTCAATGTGTCTGGATCTCCCATGATCTCTTGGTTCCTTGTCTAAGGCAACCGCACTATTGCTGTCACAGAAAATCTCCATTGGCTCCTTTATAGCTGGTACAACTCCAAGGTCTCCGATGAAGTTCTTTAGCCATATAGCCTCCTTTGCTGCCTCGCTTGCTGCTATATACTCTGATTCACAAGTGGAATCAGCCACTGTCTCCTGCTTGGAACTTTTCCAAGTAATTGCCCCTCTGTTTAGAGTAAAGACCCAGCCCGACTGAGAGCGGAAATTATCCCTGTCAGTCTGAAAGCTAGCATCACTGTACCCTACAACTCTCAAGTCCTCACTGCCACCGAGGGTAAGGACCCAGTCCTTAGTCCTCCGTAGGTACTTGAGGATATTCTTTACCGCAGTCCAGTGTGCCTTGCCAGGGTTCCCCTGATACCTGCTAACCATGCTCAAAGCAAAGGCTACATCAGGTCGAGTACACGTCATAGCATACATGATCGATCCTACAGCTGAAGCATAAGGTATTCGACTCATTTCTGCTATCTCAGCCTCAGTACTAGGGCTTTGTGTCTTACTCAATCTGGCGTTACTCTGGATGGGTAACTCTCCTTTCTTGGAGTTATGCATGTTGAACCTTTTCAACACTTTGTCCACATAGGTGCTTTGACTAAGTCCAATTAGTCTTTTACTCCTGTTTCTCAAAATCCTTATCCCTAGGATATAGGCAGCTTCTCCAAGGTCCTTCATAGCGAAACACTTCCCAAGCCAGGACTTTACTTCCTGCAGGGTTGGGATGTCATTTCCTATGAGTAGTATGTCATCCACATGCAGTACCAAAAAGCTGACTATACTCCCACTAGCCTTGATATAGACACAAGATTCATCTTCACTCCTTGAAAAGCCAAATTCTTTGACTTTCTCATCAAAGCAAAGATTCCATCTGCGAGGTGCCTGTTTTAATCCATAAATGGATTTCTTGAGCTTACACACTCTACTGGAGTACTCTGTACTGACAAAACCCTCTGGTTGAACCATGTAAACATCTTCAGCTAACTTTCCATTAAGGAAAGCGGTTTTGACATCCATTTGCCATATTTCATAATCATGAAATGCAGCAATGGCTAACAGAACCCTAATAGACTTAATCTTGGCCACTGGTGAAAAGGTCTCATCATAATCAACTCCCGGAGTTTGAGAATAACCCTTTGCAACTAGTCGTGCCTTATAAGTGTGTACATTACCATCTATGTCGGTCTTCTTCTTGAAGATCCATTTGCACCCAACTATCTTACGATCAGGTACATTGTCAACCAAGTTCCAAACTTGATTGTCATACATGGACTGTATCTCGCTATCCATAGCCTCTTTCCATTTAGCAGCCTCAGGGCCTGACATGGCTTCCGTGTAGCTGTTAGGCTCATCCAGATTTACCAGTGTGTTATCACTGATAAGTGTCTCACCTTCTGCAGTAATATGAAAACCATAATAATGCTCAGGTGCATTCCTAACTCTGGTGGAACGCCTCAGAGGTATAGATTCTTCAGTCGGCTCAACAGGAGTTTCCTCCTCAGGTTGAGGGCTAGAGTTTGAGGTTTCTTCACCACTTGACTCTTGAATTTCCTCAAGGTCAATTTGCCTCCCGCTGTCTCCTTGGCTCATGAATTCTCTCTATCGAAAGAATCCTCTTCTTGCTACAAAGACCACATTATCAGTGGGTCTGTAGAAGATGTAACCAAAGGATTTCTGTGGGTAGCCGATGAAAATACACCTTTCGCTTCGGGGTTCGAGCTTATCGTGAGTCTCGCATCTCACGAAAGCCTCGCAACCCCAAATCTTGATGTGGTCTAGATTGGGAACTTTTCCAGTCCACACCTCGTGAGGTGTTTTGGCAACCTTCTTTGTAGGGACTAGATTAAGGATATGGGCTGCAGTCTCTAAGGCATACCCCCAAAATGAGATTGGTAGCGAAGCTCGACTCATCATGGAACGAACCATGTCCGACAAGGTCCGATTGCGCCTCTCAGCTACACCATTCAACTGTGGTGTCCTAGGAGGTGTCAATTGTGAGACAATCCCACATTCCTTAAGATAGTCAAGGAACTCAGTACTAAGATACTCACCACCACGATCGGATCGAAGCATCTTAATGTTCCTGCCCAACTGATTCTCCACTTCTTGCTTAAACTCTTTAAATTTCTCAAAGGTTTCTGACTTATGCTTGATTAGGTAGACATATCCATATCTACTAAAATCATCAGTAAAAGTCACATAGAACCGATTAGCATCTCTTGTGGCGGTTCTGAAGGGTCCACACACATCCGTGTGTATGAGGTCCAACAAACCTTCACCCCTAGCACAAGTGCTAGTAAAAGGTGACTTTGTGATTTTACCAAGCAAACAAGATTCACAACTATCATCTGAATTTAGGTCAAATGACTCCAAGACTCCATCCTTTTGGAGTTGGCCTATGTGTTTCTTGCTTACATGTCCAAGACGACAATGCCATAAGGATGCTTTATCTAAGCTAGTGGAAGAGTTAATACACAATACATTATTTCCTAGATTATCTACAACAGATACAGTTTCATACACGCCATCACAAGGTAATGCTTTAAAATAAAGAACATTATTAAAGAAAGCATCAATACTACCATTATTATTATCAAAATAAAAGGTAAAACCTTGTTTATACAATGCATGAAAGGAAATAACATTTCTTGCCATTTCTGGCGAATAATAACATTTATTCAAATCTAATATAAACCCACTATTTAGCACTAAGGAATAAACTCCTATCTTGGTGACAGGTGAAGCTTTCCTGTTTCCCATGATCAAGTTTATCTTTCCCTGCTCCACATTCTCACTTCTTTTTAGTCCCTGCAAATCACAACATATGTGAATACCACAACCTGTATCAAGGACCCAAGACTTAGAATGAGGTGAGTTATTAGACAATATAGTGTATATACCTGCATGGTTGGGTTTTACTTTCCCATCCTTCAAATCTTGCTGGTAGTTTGGGCAGTTTGGCTTCCAGTGCGACTTTTCATGGCAATAGAAGCATTCAGCCTCATTAGGGTTAGCAGAAGGAGTGACAAAACCTTTCTTGGTTTTGCTTGAAGAGGAGCCTTCAAGGGTCTTACCCTTGGTACCCTTAGAAGGGTTCTTTATCTTCTTCCCTTTGCCATGCCCGATTGCCAAGACATTGGCCGCAGTTGGAGTAGGAGTAGGAGTAGTAACAACTGACTTACCCTTTAGACCACTTTCGGCGGTCTTCAAGAGTCCTTGAAGTTTGCTGAGGGTGACTTCTTCCTTGTTCATGTGATATGTCATGCGGAATTGATCATAACACGATGGCAAGGAGTGCAACGGTCCACATACCTTTGCATTTTCTATATGTGGCCCGTGACGGGTTCACCATCCTTCATTCGGGTTGTTATCATGGAGGAGATTATTTCATATCGCTCTTGACGAGCACTTTGATGGTAGCGGTCCATCAAGTCCTGGTGCATCTCAAAAGGATAATAGTCCTCATAGGACTTTTGGAGCTCGGCTGTCATGGTGGCCATCATGATGCATGCCACTTTTGTAGCATCTCTTTCATGTACCTCATATTCAGCAATCTCTTCAAGAGTAGCAGTTGGCTCGGGTACCTTCAGCTCCTTGTCGAGAACATATTCTTTGTTCTCATACCGAGTGACCATCCTGATGTTTCTGATCCAATCTGTAAAGTTGGACCCATCAAAGATGACTCTCCCACAAAGATTCATGAGAGAGAAGGAGCTAGTAGGGTTTGAGCCAGAAGCATTGTTATTGGAAGACATCTGAAAAGAAGAGGGAATAGATTAGATTAGATATAGAGATAGTCCTTAACAAAACACCCAAATGTAATATTAAGGCTAGGACCCAACACAATATTTTATAACTTAGAAGAGGGATGTCGTAATCTAAGCTATAAGATATTTGAAGGTAGGTGAATGACGATTCACCAATTTCCACCATGAAAAACGAAATATTTAATTAGGTGTTAATTGGTTTAGAAACTCCTAGATTCTTTGAGATTCATTGAACTTTCTTCAATGGCATGTTTCAATCTCGAGTGTGCCCTTCAAGTTTTGTGACTAGGATGCCGAGGATCACAAAACAAGGTGTGAAGTAACCATGCAAATTACTTGGTACCCTTAATGTACTACCCCTCAATCGATGTGCCGGTTAACCACAAACGCTCCATCGATACTATGATAAACATTAAGTCACCCTTTACCTACCTTGTTAAGTTCAAGTTAGTGTGCCGGTTAACCACACACGCTCCACTAACGACTTAAACAAAGTGTAAAGTGTAATTTCATGGATTAGCACCTTATTCACATTTTCCTAAAATAACTAAGATTGGGAATTCAATAAAGTTTAGTTACTTTAGTATTATCATTATACTTTTAATGAGAATTTATAAGTCCTTGTCCTACCCGTTCGGCTAACGACCCTCCACCGATCAAGGAAGCGGTGGGTGAGAGTGGACACCCATTAAGTTGCCATTTTATAGGCAACAACCTTATACCCCCCTTATAGACCGGCTTCGTGAATGAGGCGTACTAGCGGTAAGACGACTTGATCTTATATATATATAAATATTATTAAACTTATAATATTATAAAGTATAAGGGTTGAATTTTAACTTTTAAAATTCTAGGGGTTGGAACTAAAGTTTTTAATATGACTTTACATGTTCCAAAACTTGAGGGCAAGTTTTGTAAACTTTCAAAACTTTTCATTTCTCATAACTTATGAGTTAATGGTTATTAAAAATGAAGACTCTTCATTTTTTGTAACCTATGTGTTCTTTTAATGGTTATTTATAAATGTGACTTTTGGTTATCCATAACTTAAGAACTAGTTATGGACTCCATTAAAACACATAAAGATCAAGAATTAATCTAATCAATTATTAGCACATAATTTCTATGATCTTCTAAACTCATATGTTTATGAATGTTCATATCAAAAATTTCAAGAATCGTAAGTACATATACAAAACTTGAAATTTTGATTCGAGCTTTTGAACAAAACTTCGATTTTCAAGTTTTTTTTTTGCATCAAGTATCAAATAAACAAACCTGGCTCTGATACAACTGATGAGTTTTCAGCATTCTTACACTCCTATGGTGTACATGCAACCCTAGAAACCTTGGATCTATGTTTGACTAAGATACATGCAAATAATTATTTTTCCAAGGTTCTTATCCTAACTAGCATGACATGGGGTACTTGAATCAAATAAAACTAGTAGAATTACTTACCTTGTAGTAGTAGTTGATTGCTTGGAGTTTGAGAGCCTAGCACCAATAATGTGGATGCCTCAAATGGAAGTCACAAATCACCACAAACTTGGAAACTTGAGAGAATAGTCACAAACTTCTTGAAATCGGCCCTCTTAGTTTACACACATCAACTAGTGCAATTTCAAGAACCAAAGCCTCCTTTATATAGTGTGGTGGATTAGGGTTACATCCATGTAAACCCTAATACCCATGTCTTTTCATTTCCATGAGATCCATGGGTTAAAGCTCCATGGAGTATCCATGGACTTTCCATGCAAGCCTAGCCCATTCCAAATAAGCATTAGCCCACACTATATAAATACAAGAGCCCATATTTAATTAGTCATACTTTTGATCTCTAAATTAATTCTAAATTAATTATAGATCAACACTAATTAAATAATATGATTTTATATTAATATATTAGAACTTATAATATATTAATAAATCATAACTTATACTATTCTCAAAAGATTATCCGTAAATTGTTCGGGTGAAGTGCAACCCAAATGGACCATGCCGGGTCGGGTCAAGTACATACCAAATATAGTTATGGACTTAGACACTATCTCCAACATCCTTATCCATTTGGAAATAGCTTTCCTCATGAAGATGATATTCCACGTGATGATCAAGGTGAAAGATCAATCCCTTCTTTGTGTTTTGGTGGAACTTCTCTTCTTCGTCCTCCTCCTCCAATTATTCTCCCTGACCCACGTGTTCGTCGACTTCAAAAGTTCAAGACCACTCAATCCCTATTGGCAAGTAAACACAATGATGGAAAGTCTGTATGTGCTCACGTCTTGGAGATGAAGTTACATATTGACAGGCTGGGAATGTTGGGTGTCGTTTTCCCAAGGAAGCTAGCTATTGAGTTGGTTCTTCATGAAGGGTTTTGAGCATTCTAACACTCCTAAGGTGTACATGCAACCCTAAATACCTTTGATCTACGTTTTCTCTATTATACATGCAAATATCAATTTTCCAAGGTATTGTTCTAACTAGCATAATATGAAGTACATATAATATAAATTCTAGTAGAATTACATACCTATTTGTTGTAGCTTGATTCCATGGAGCTTAAGAGCCTAGTGCCTCAAGTGTGACACCTCAAATGGTTCACACAACATCACCAACATCTTGGAATAACTTGAGAGAAAAGGTTTCTATGCTAAAATCGGCTAGCCCTCATGTGTACACACAGTAGTGCCAATTTCTTGAGCCATAGGGTCCTTATATATGTTGGCTATTAGGGTTACACCATGTAACTCATGTCTTTCCATATTCTTCATGCTCCATGGGTTAAAACCTCCATGGAGTATCCATGGGTTACTCCATGGGTTTAGCCCAACGTGAAGAACTATGGATCATAAGCCCACATATATAAGAATGAATGATTTACACAATCAATCCCCATATATTTAATTAGTCTCCTTTTGATCACAGAATTAATTCCAAATTAATTCTTGATCAATACTAATTAAATAATATGATTTCATATTAATATATCAGAAATTATAATATATTAACAAATCATAAATATCCTTTTCTCACAAAAGTCTATCCAAATTGTTCTGATGTCATGCAACCCAAATGGACCATGCCAAATCGGGTCAAGTACATACCAATTATAGTTATGGGTTTAGACACCAATCCAACAGTCTCCCACTTGGATAAGTCTAAAACTATTATTGCATATGACTTCAAAACCCGACTAGCAATCGTAGCTCTTAAAAGCTGCTATCGAACTCTGAACAAATCAATGACGCGTCCATTAGATAAGGGATCATATATTCCTTCATTCTAGATATCATATGGACTGAGACATGGATTATAATCATTCTCTCTGTCCATTTTTTCTTTCTCGATTTTCGATTTATGACGACCGACTAATTGAACAAATCAAATCAGTACAGGCTTGGCCAAGCACTTCGGGGTGTCATCACTAAATCATCGAGGGGCCCACAGATATTGATTTTATCCCTTTAAGGGTAAAAGGAATGGATAAACTTCGACTCATATGCTTCTTCTACTACTTGTTGAATCATACACAAAGGCACGTTTTATAACATCGAGTTACCAATGTGTTTTCGTACAATCAATGTATAACCAACTCATAGGCAACAGCTCATATCTCTAGGTTTCAAGAATATAAGATATTACCGTCTCATGATCACTCGTGATAAAATCCATGAAGTGAGTCAAATGAGCATGGGTTTAATCCAATACTCAGAACTTATGAGCACTCATGAATGTTGTAGCAACTCTTGCTATGTCCACTACCTTGGACATCTACAAACCAGCTTCATGACAATCTTGACTTAATACCTACTTCCAATGTATTATCGACTGTGGATGGTTTTAATAACTTAGTCATTCGGGAAGAACGACCTAGTTATTCTGGAAGTCAAAACATGCAAAGTGAAACACAATAATAATCGAATCCAATATGGTCTCAGAACTTATGAATATAAATAGAACACCTTTTATTTATCACCATATTGATTACACATTATTCATTGCATACTGTTTCAAACTATCAACTTTATACTTGAATGAAAACAATAGTTGTCCCATGCTCCAAGCATGTACACTATGGTTTTTCTAAACACTAGTCATGCCATACACCAAGTATGCACACTATGTTTTTCCAAACATTAGTTATGCCATACACCAAGTATGCACACTAAGTTTGTCTATGATCTTTACTTTGTGAAATAGATCGATTGAACATAATTCCAAAGATTCTCATTTCACAATCCCAAATCCTTACTGCAAATGCAAGAATTCCAAATTCCTGCCATTTACCTAAATCTGTTATCTTTTAAACTTATATGCACTGATCCTCTTGTAATGATTATGCACAAAGTCACAAAGACTTGTCAGTAGTCATTACAGAGTATTCCAATGAAGATCAACTCCATGGAAACGAAGTCTCAAATTCGAAGTACATTGCTTTGAACATCCTTCTTGCATTAAGTTTCCTAATCTTACACAGATTTAATGAATAACTTCCACCTATGGGAACATTTCCATATTCTCATTTTGACTATCACTCCTGAACAAGAGTTGCCTCTTTTCAAAATATGTCAATATGGTCCTTCCAAAATTAACACTATACTTCCAACTGTCCCTGAGCAACCAATCTTTGGTAAACCTTAGATTGTCCTCGACAATTGCTTAATCAAATTAGTCATATCTAGTTCTAGTACTTTTTCCCTCTTAATGCTCTAGGCATTCGGAAAAATTTAAAACAGATGAATATTATAGCACATGCAATCGATCCTATATCTGAAGCATATGGGACACGATTCATGATGTCTCACATAAAGACATGATACTAGACCAGTCTTTTGCTATAATACTTCTATTTCTATTTGCCATGTTCTCATAATTCAGATTACGAAAAGGGATGCCGTAATCATAATCGAATTTTAGAACGCAAATAATGTTCCGATATATAGAATTTCCTTATGTTGAACCATTCCAACATAACATTCATATATATACTTGACTAAATTTGATTAAAATCTCACGATCTAAGCTTTTAGATTTGAAATGAAGTATAATTTCCTCTCCCTTAACTATAGCAAAACAACTTTTCACAATTGAAACTTTTGTTTTCTATAATTAATATTGCTAACTTGCAACACTTATTATAATTATCATACTCCCACTTGCATGATAATTATTAGCATAACACTTATGCTCCAACTAGCTTTGACATGTACTCAGAAATCAGCTGGACTTCTAGAAATCAATACTTTATTGACTTTCTTACCAAAGTTCACATTTCTGATACGAGATGCTTTGATAAAACTTTATCAAAGTCATACACCTTCCCTTAGATAGCTCAGATGTGTGTCTAAACAATTTTAGAACTATGAAAAAGGATGCCGTAATCATAGTCTCAATTGTTTAGACCTTTGTCATTCCTCACAAGTCCATGTTAGTGTGTCGGTTAACCACACACGCTCCACTAACGACTTTGAGAATGCAAATATCACAATTGCTATCTACTTAAAATCTACTTAGTGAAAGCGTTTCCTCACCATCATTTTCATGAATCGGAGAGAAACCTTATGACACTTAGATTTTATGGTGTATATGTTCCTATCCATGTGAATTTGTCAAAACCATAATCACAAGACAAGGTTAATGACAAATCCAAACTCATATTGATTGAACTTGTGCAATATTAACTTCTTGCCGCCTAGCAGCATAAGGGCCTGCCATTGCTTCCAAGTTGTTATGCAACCAATTGAGAACTCTCAGAACTCATATGCAAAGCCAACTTTAACTAGAATGGGCACATAAATGGAATATGTCAACACGATAGGTTATAAACCTCAAGTCGTGTGCTAGTGATAAACTACAGGTTTTATTCTTGATTAGACTCTTTCAAGATCTTTTAGACTCCCACTGTCCTCTTGACATATAAGACTCTCTTTCCAAGACCCATTCCTTGACAAACAAATATTCAAGAGATAGTGCGGATTCTTATCAAGACAAACACTTCACACAATTGGCCTTAGTTGGTCTTTGTTTTATCTAAAACATCACAACTTACCAATTTCAAATGTAGAAGAGTAGAAAACCTTTTACTCTACATTTGACAAGTGTTAATAAACCTTCTTTAAGATGTGTCACTCAAATTACAATCTTGGACTATTACTCTAAGACTCAGTTTTTTGGAACGAAGTATGATTCATCTTTTAATTTAACCAATTCAACAATTCACGATTTCTCTTCTTAGTTAAACAAATGTACTAAGATGTCCTTAGAGAATCAATTGTGATATGGTTTCATAATCACTAAGATAATCATAAAACATGATACTAAAGTACTCTCCCATCTTTTCAGATTTGAGAAACTTTTATCTTTCTGCCAAACTTGATTCTCCTCATTCGTTCTGCCATACATTGTAACTTTTCCAATGTTTCAGAATTATACTTAAACTTGTAAGTATAACCATATTTACTGAACTTTAGTAAATCATGATGAATAGTCTTATCGATCTTTTGTGGTGGACTTGACCAGTGCACAAGAATGTGTACTCGATCCCTCAGTCCTTCACTTGACTCACATATACATGTGAACAAGGAATTAGTCTTAATTTTCCAAAGATGAAAATTCTCATTCACCATATAATACAACTTGCATAATTCCAAGTTTCTATCCAGTTGAAACTTGGTTGATGAGAATCTTTCCTTATTTGGTAAATTATGACACTACCACAAACAAAAGAATCAAATCCATTTTCCAATGTTGGTATCAATGGAATCATATAAACAACAATTTTTCACAAATGCCATTATAAGGATACTTAAAATAAATAAAACCAAAAGTTTTCTTTTATTTAAAACTTGCAGAAAAACTTATCCTTACAATGAAAATGAATATGAAAACTATGTTGTTATCTATTCCTAAGCAATCTATCACAACTCTTAAGCTGCAGCTCAAAAATTCTGATCACCAAACCACGCGATCGAAATCCATCTTCGCGATCAGAATCAGCTTACTCTTCGTTTAAGTTTCCTTCCCTTAGCTTGACCCTCCCATACATCAAAATGTATTAAGAATCTTCAAATAGGAACTTAATAGAGTAAGATAGTGGACTTACCTGAAGTAGAGTCAAACTTTTTGACTTGACCAACCTTATGATCTTTCAGGTAAATAGGGCAGCTTTGCAACCAATGCCCCTCCCTTTGGCAATAGAAACATATGGACCCTTTGGTAATGGTACACGGGACTGTCTCAGACTCAGCCTTTCTCTTTACCATTTGGTCAACCGAGTTGACTATGGCCGATCCCTTTCCATTGGGAAGAGAAGGCTTTTCTGGATTTCCAATGTTACCATTGTCAATGTCCATGGTAGTTTGGGAAGTTGATCTTCTAATCAAATTTGCTTTACCAATGCTCCAAATCATTGCTGATTTAGAAGCACCTAGCAAATAGATAAGATCATTAAGGGTCATGTCATAGTCTGTTTCATAGTAGTCCCAAAGGAAACTCACTATGTGACTTATAAAGTGATTGAACAACCAACTTTCTCAACACTTTGACACCCAACTCTCACGGCTTGTCAATATGTGACTTCATCTCCAAGATGTGAGCACACATAGACATTGCTTGCCAATAGGGCTTGAGTGACCTTGAACTATTCAAGAACTTGTGGGTTAGGGAGTACGATTGGAGGAGGTGGAGGTAGAGAAGTATGATTTCCATGACCCAACCATGGGACAACATCTTCATTAGGAAAGCTTGTTCCTATGGATTTGGGAAGATCATAGTTGTCTGAACTAGACATCTAGAATGGGAGGTATTCAAGTTAGTTGATTTAAGTCCTTAGTATAACACCCAATATGAAATATTAAGTCTAGGACCCAACACAATATTTTATAACTTGGAAGAGGGATGCCGTAATCCAAGCTATAAAATATTTGAAGGTAGGCGAATGACGATTCACCAATTTCCACCATGAAAGACGAAATAATTTATTAGGTTTTAATTGGATTTGAAACTCCTAAATCTTTTGAGATTCATTGAACTTTTCAATGGCATGTTTCAATCTCGATTGTGCCCTCTCAAATTTTGTGACTGGGATGCCGAGGATCACAAAACAAGGTGTGAATAACCATGCAAATATACTTGGTACCCTTAATATTTACCACTCAATCGATGTGCCGGTTAACCACACGCGCTCCACCGATACTATGATAAACACTAAGTTACCCTTTGCCTACCTTGTTAAATCCAGGTTAGTGTGTCGGTTAACCACACACGCTCCACTAACGACTTAAGCAAAGTGCAGAGTGTAATTTCATGGGTTAGCACCAAATTCACATTTTCCTAAGTAACTAAGATTGGGAATTTATAAAAGGTTTAGTTACTTAGTATTTATCATTAATACTTTTAATGAAGGGAGAATTATAGTCCTTGTCCTACCCGTTCGGCTAACGACCCTCCACCAGTCAAGGAAGCGGTGGGTGAGAGTGGACACCCATTAAACTGCCATTTTATAGGCAATAACCTTATACCTCACCTTATAGACCGGCTTTGTGAATGAGGCCTACTAACGGTAAGACTAACTTTGTTCTTATACATATATATATATATATATATATATATATATATATATATATATATATATATATATATATATATATATATATATATATATATATATATATATATATAACTATTAACTATTAATATTATAATAGTATAAGGGTTGAATTTTAACTTTTAAAACTCTAAGGGCTTAACTTGGAATTAAAGTATTCATGGGGAAACTTTACAAATTCCAAAACTTCAGGGCAAGTTTTGAACACTACAAAACTTTTCAGTTCCATAACTTATGTGTTTAAAGTAGTTTTAATGGAAAAACTCTTTAAGTTCCATAACTTGAGGACAAGTTATGGAAGACTTTAAAGCATTTAAAAATAAGACTCTTCACTTTCATAACTTATGGAAATCTTATGAGTGTATAAAAATCATAAATGTGACTTTTCATATAACTTGAGGACAAGTTAGAAAAACACATTTTATGAATAACCTTTAGATCAATAAGGATTGAAAACACATTATCTCATAACTTTTCTATTAATCTAAGCTAACTCATAAGAACAAGATAATTCAAATCATCAATCTTCAAGAAATTAGCATGAACATAAAACTGATACAAATCTAGAAATTATGACAATTATCTTTGAAATTGGATTAGCATGAACATTGCCACATCAAAAACAGGTTTATATGTTCAAAACCAGCTTAGGGTAATGTTCCTAGTCCAATTCTAGCCTTAAAAGTCGAAAATATGATGTCAGAGGCTTCTACTCGTTGAGTGTATGAACCTACTCGACGAGTAGGTTGAATTTCTTCATGGACTCGGCAAGTCCATCAGTGGACTCGGCGAGTCCAGTGCCCAGGAAGCTAAATTTTTTTATTTTTAAGCTATTTCAGCAAGTATAACTTGAAAACAAACCTGACTCTGATACCACTGAAGGGTTTTGAGCATTCTAACACTCCTAAGGTGTACATGCAACCCTAAATACCTTGGATCTATGTTTTCTCTATTATACATGCAAATATCAATTTTCCAAGGTATTGTTCTAACTAGCATAATATGAAGTACATATAATATAAATTCTAGTAGAATTACATACCTCTTTGTTGTAGCTTGATTCCATGGAGCTTAAGAGCCTAGTACCTCAAGTGTGACACCTCAAATGGTTCACACAACATCACCAACATCTTGGAATAACTTGAGAGAAAAGGTTCCTATGCTAAAATCAGCTAGCCCTCATGTGTACACACACTTACTAGTGCCAATTTCTTGAGCCATGGGGTCCTTATATATGTTGGTTATTAGGGTTACACCATGTAACTCATGTCTTTCCATATTCTTCATGCTCCATGGGTTAAAACCTCCATGGAGTATCCATGGGTTACTCCATGGGTTTAGCCCAACATGAAGAACTATGGATCATAAGCCCACATATATAAGAATGAATGATTTACACAATCAATCCCCATATATTTAATTAGTCTCCTTTTGATCACAAAATTAATTCCAAATTAACTCTTGATCAATACTAATTAAATAATATTATTTCATATTAATATATTAGAACTTATAATATATTAACAAATCATAAATATCCTTTTCTCACAAAAGTCTATCCAAATTGTTCCGATGCCATGCAACCCAAATGGACCATGCCAAATCGGGTCAAGTACATACCAATTATAGTTATGGGCTTAGATACTAATCCAACATTTCAGTCACCTCCCAAGTCATATAGTCAGTTTGTTAAGGACTACTATATGGAAGATCACGACGTGACCCTCATAGATATGACATATTTGCTAATTATTGTTGAATAAGAAATGATTTGGCGCACTGGTAAAGCAAAGTTGATTGGAAGATCTGCCTCCCAAACTTCCTTGGACATAGGCGATGACAACGATAATCCAGAAAAGATTTCTTCCCCTAAAGGAGGGAAATTGGCCATGGTTGAAAAGTTTGACCATAAGAGAAAGGTCAGGTCTGAGATTGTTCCATGTGTCATTCCCAAAGAGTCCATATGTTTCTATTACCAAGAGAAGGGGCATTGGATACGAAGCTGCCGTATCTACCTGAAAGATCGCAAGGATAGTAAAGTCAAAATGTATGACTCTCCTTCAGGTAAGTCCACTATCTAACTCTATTAAGTTCCTATTTATAGATTATGAAAACATGATGTGATAAGATTGCATTTTGATGTTTTTTAGGATCGAAGAAAAGAAAGGAAGCTTAAAGGAAGAGTGAGCTGAGTCTGATCGCGAAGAGATGGATTCCGAATGCATGGTTCGATGATCAGATTTTTTAGCTGCTGCTTTAGAGTTATGATAGATTGCTTAGGAATATTTAGTAACATAGTTTTCATTTGTAATTGCATTGTGAGGACAAGTTTTCCGCACATTATCATTAAAATGAATTGTTTTGCTTTATTTTACGTTTCCATGCAATGACATTTGTGAAAATTGTTGTTTGTGTGTTTCTATTAATAGCAATGTTGAAAGTGGTTTGATTCTTAGTTATATCAATTATGGTAGTGTTGTAATTTTCTAATTAAGGAAAGATTCTCATCACCCAAGTTTCAACTGGACAGAAACTTGGAATCATATGATTTGAATTATATGATATATGAAAATCTTGGTACTTCGGAAAATTGGGACTAATTCCTTGTTCGCATATGTATGTGAGTCGAGTGAAGGACTAAAGGATCTAGTACACATTGATGTGAACTGGTCAAGATCCACCACAAAGGACGATAAAGTCTATTCTTCATGATTTACTGCTGGTTTAGTAAATATGGTTATACTTACAAGATTAAGTATAATTCTATTACCTTGAAAAGTTTCAAAGTATAGAGAACGAATAAGAAGAATCAAATAGGCAGAAAGATAAAAGGTTTCTCTAATCTAAAAGGAAAGAGAGTACTTTAGTATCGTGTTTTATGATCATCCTAATGATTATAGAACCCTGTCACAATTGATCCTCTAAGGACACCTTAGTGCATTTATATGACTAAGAAGTGGAATGGGGAATTGTTGAAATGGTAAAATCAAGAAGGTGTTGGATTAGTGTCTAAGTCCATTACTATATTTGGTATGTACTTGACCCAGTTGTAGCATGGTCCTTTTGGGTTGCCTTCACCAAAGCAACTTGAAAGGTTGATTTATGGAGAGAGAGGATATTATGGTTTATTAATATATTATATGAATAATATATTAAAAGAGAAATCATATTAGTTTAGTAATATTGATCAAGAATTAATTAAGAAATTGATTTTGTGATCAAAAGAGATTAATTGAACTAAGGGGACTGGAATTGCAATTATAAGATAATTGGATTTTAGGCTGTGGATCCCTTAGATTATAGGGTGGACGATTTTAAGGTGGAAGCCCACTTAGAAATCGTCCAAGGCCTTGTTTTGGAGGGTTCCATTGGGCTGCTTAAGGCCTAAGCTATCCAATTAGGATTTTGACTGAAACCCTAGCAGCACACCTATATAAAGGACCCCAGGGCTTCATATTTCTGCTACCCAAGAAACCCTAGAGTTCTAAGAGCCGAAATTGTGCCTCAATTCCCTCTCTTCTAGATCATCTTCTTGCCTTGGTGTTTGTAAGCTATTAGAGGTATTACACTTGTGATACTACACCCTCAAAGCTTGAAGATTCTAGATTATCTTCTTGCCTCCATTCCCTCTCTTCTAGATCATCTTCTTGCCTTGGTGTTTGTAAGCCATTAGAGGTATTACACTTGCCAAGACGTTATTGGAGCGTGTGAGGTTAACCGGCACACTAATTTGGGTCTAGCAAATGTGGCAAAGGGTGACTCAATGTTTGTCATAGATCAATGGAGCGTGTGTGGCTTACCCGAACGTTGATTAGGTGACTGTAACATCGAGGGCGCCATGTACATTTGCATGGTTATTCACACCTTGTTTGTGATCCTCGGTATCCCAGTCACAAAATTAAAGGTCATATCGAGATTTAATCATGCCATTCAAAAGTTCAATGAATCTCAAAAGATCTAGCAGTTTTCAATACATTTAAAACTTAATTTCCTTTTCGTTTTTCATGGTGGAAATTAGTGAATCGTCATTCACTTACCTTCAAATTATTTGTTATTTAGATTACGGCATCCCTCTTCTAAATTGTAAATAATGTTGTTGGATCCTAGCCCTAATTTCTCATTTGGGTGTTTAATTAGGGATTCTTATCTAATCAAACTTTGTCTCTTTTCTTTTCAGATGTCTAACTCGAACAACAACAACGCTTCGGGTTCAACCTCTTCCGGCTCGTTCTCACTCATGAATTTGTGTGGGAGGGTGATTTTCGATGGGACCAATTTCAATGATTGGATCCGCAATATTTGAATAGTTACCCGCTACGAGGACAAGGAGTATGTCCACGACAAGGAGACGAAGGGGGTAAATGTCAACACTGCTACTCCCGAGGAGATCGCTGCCTTTGAGGCCCACGAGCGAGATGCTACGAAAGTCCATTGCATCATGCTCGCGATTATGACTACAGAACTCCAAAAGTCCTATGAGGACTACTATCCGTATGAGATGCACCAGGATTTACTGGACAGGTACCACCAGAGTGCAGGCAGGAGAGATACGGGGTCATCACTTCGATGATCACGACCAAGATGAGGGACGAAGAGTCTGTCACTGCTCATCTGTAGAAAATGCAGAGATATATCGACCGCCTGCTAAAGTTAAATGTTAACTTCGATGAAGAGCTGGTGATTGATATAATTCTTCACTCCTTGCCACCCTGTTTCAACCAATTCCGAATGACCTACCACATGAACAAGGACGCGGTCAACTGGAGCAAGCTCCAAGGCTTGTTGAGGACTACTGAGAGCAACCTCAAGGACAAATCTGTTGCATCAACTCCCGCTACTGCTGCCCCCGTCTTGACTATCGGGCAGGGGAAGGGTAAGAAGAGGAAGGCTCCTTCCAAGAGCCACCACCAGGGAAAGTCTCATGATGGCACCTTATCTAGTGGAACCAAGGCTGGTCCTGCTGCACCCTCCTCCAACCCAAAGGATGCAGAGTACTATCACTGCCATGACAAGGGGAATTGGAAACGAAGTTGCCCGAAGTATCTGCAGGATATCAAGTATGGAAAGATAAAACCATCCTACGCAGGTACTTATACTATTCAATCTAATAACTCATCGCATGCTATTTCTTGGGTTCTTGATACAGGATGTGGTTTTCACATTTGTTCTGATTTGCAGGGCCTAAGAAGAAATAGGGATGTGGAGCATGGGAAGATAAACCTGATCATGGGAAATAGAAGATCATATCCTGTCACTAAGATTGGAGTTTACTCTTTAGTGCTTAGTAGTGGGTTAGGACTAGAGTTGAATAATTGTTGTTGTTCGCCAGAAATGGCAAGAAACATCATTTCTTTTCATGTTTTATATAAACAAGGATTTATATTTTCGTTTGATAATGAAAAAGTTTCTATTAATGCTTTTCTTAATGGTGTTTTCTATTTTTAAGCATTACCTTGTAATGGGATATATGAAACTGTGATGGTTGTAGACAATTTACGAAATGATGTGTTGTATATCAATTCTTCCAATGATTTGGATAAAGCATGCTTCTGGCATTGTCGTCTTGGACATGTCAACAAGAAACGCATAGCCCAACTCCAAAAGGATAGAGTTTTGGAGTCATTCGACCTTAGGGACGATGACGTGTGCGAGTCTTGTTTACTAGGAAAGATGAACAAGCCACCCTTCACTGGTACTTGTGAAAGGGGTGAGGGTTTATTGGATCTCATACACACAGATGTGTGTGGGCCCTTTAGATCCACCATAAAGGATGCAAGTCGCTTCTATGTGACTTTTACTGATGATTATAGTAGATATGGCTATATCTACTTAATCAAACACAAGTCAGAAACCTTTGAAAAGTTCAAAGAGTTTAAGCAGAAAGTGCAGAATCAGTTGGGCAGGAAAATCAAGATGCTTTGATCCGATCGAGGTGGAGAGTACCTTAGTCTTGAGTTCCACGACTACCTCAAGGAATGCAGAATAGTTTCGCAATTGACGCCACCTAGGACACCGTAGTTGAATGGTGTAGCTGAGAGGCGTAATCGAACCTTGTTAGACATGGTTTGTTCAATGATGAGTCGTGCTTCACTACCTATCTCATTCTGGGGTATGCCTTAGAAACTGCCGCCCATATCCTTAACCTAGTCCCTATAAAGAAGGTTGCCAAAACACCTCACGAGATGTGGACAGGGAAAGCTCCCTCGTTGGCACATATCAAGGTTTGGGGTTGCGAGGCATTCGTAAGACGAGAAACTCATGACAAGCTTGAACCTCGTAGTGAGCGATGTATTTTCATCTGCTACCCGCAGAAGTCCTTTGGATACCTCTTCTATAGACCGAGTGACAATGTTGTCTTTGTTGCGAGGAGAGGGGTTTTCCGAGAGCGATAACTCATAAGCCAAGAGGACAGTGGGAGGCAAATCGATCTTGAAGAGTTTCAAGAATTGAACGATGAAGGAACCTCAAACACTGACGCTCAACCTGAGGAGGAAACTCCTGTTGAACCGATTGACGAGTCCTTACCTCTTAGACGTTCCAGTAGAGTTAGTGTCCCGCCTGTGTTATATGGTTTTCATAAAACAAGTGAAGGTGATACGTTTATTAGTGACAATACAGTAATAAATTTGGATGAACCTAACAGCTACAAAGAAGCCATGGCAGGCCCGGAGTCTGCGAAATGGGAAGAGGCTATGGACAGCGAGATTCAGTCCATGTATGACAACCAAGTTTGGGATTTGGTTGACAATGTGCCAGGTCGTAAGATGGTCGGGTGCAAATGGATCTTCAAAAAGAAGACCGACATGGATGGGAAAGTACACACATATAAGGCGAGATTGGTTGCGAAGGGCTTTACTCAAACTCCAGGAGTTGACTATGATGAAACCTTCTCACCAGTTGCGAAGATAAAGTCTATTAGGGTGCTGCTAGCCATTGTTGCATTTCATGACTATGAAATATGGAAAATTGATGTCAAAACCGCTTTCCTTAATAGGAAGTTGGCTGAGGATGTTTACATGAGTCAGCCAGAGGGTTTTATCGATGCCAAGCATCCTAATAGAGTGTGTAAGCTTGAGAAGTCCATTTATGGATTGAAACAAGCATCTCGCAGATGGAATCTTTGTTTCGATGAGAAAGTCAAAGAGTTTGGCTTCCTACGAAGCGAGGATGAGTCATGTGTATATGTCAAATCCAGTGGAAGTATAGTTAGCTTCCTCGTATTGTATGTCGATGACATACTACTCATAGGAAACGACATCCCGACCCTGCAGGAAGTCAAGTCCTGGCTTGGGAAGTGTTTCGCTATGAAGGACCTCGGAGAGGCTGCCTATATTCTGGGAATAAGGATAGTGAGAAACAGGAGTAAAAGACTAATAAGACTTAGTCAGAATACTTACTTGGATAAAGTACTAAAGCGTTTTAGTGTGGAGAATTCCAATAAAGGGGAGTTACCAATCCAAAGAAACGCCAAGTTGAGTAAGACTCAAAGCCCGAGTACCAAAGCCGAGATAGCAGAGATGAGCCGAATACCTTACGCTTCCGCAGTTGGCTCAATCATGTATGCTACAACTTGTACTCGCCTTGATGTGGCCTTCGCTTTGATCATGGTCAACGGATATCAAGGGAACCCTGGCAGAGCACATTGGACCGCAGTCAAGAATATTCTAAAGTACCTTCAGAGGACCAAGGAATGGTTTCTAGTCCTTAGTGGGAGTGATGACGTAAGGGTGCGAGGGTATAGTGATGCCAGTTTTAAGACAGACCGAGATAATTATCGATCTCAGTCAGGCTGGGTATTTTCCCTAAATGGAGGAGCAGTGACTTGGAAAAGTTCCAAGCAAGAGACCGTAGCTGATTCAACGTGTGAATCAGAGTATTTAGCGGCGAGCGAAGCGTCAAACGAGGCGATATGGTTGAAGAACTTCATCGGAGACCTTGGAGTTATGCCAGCCATAAATGAGCCTATGGAGATTTTCTACGATAATGAAGGAGCGGTTGCCTTGACCAAGGAAGCGAGGGATCATGGCAGATCTCGACATATCGACAGGAAATATCACTTTATTAGACATCGGGTAGAAGAGGGACTCCTCATAGTGAAGATGGTATCGTCATAGGATAACCCAACAGATCCCCTTACGAAGGGACTGAGTAGGGTTAAGCGCTTTCACCACGCTAGGAGCGTTGGGCTGAAGGACGATATTAGAGTATATTAGATAGCTTCGAAACGTGTTATAGATAAATTGTAATTAACATTTGATGATTAAATAAAGGTGTATTATTTATAAGTAAAGTTACTGTCTTGTGTTAATTATTTACCTATTGTTTCACTTTGCATGTTTTGACTTCCTGAATAATAAGATTATTCGAACAGTCCACAGTCGCTCATACTTTGGAAGTAGGTGTGAAAGAAGACTGTCATGAATTGGTTTGTATACTGTCCAAAGTGTATTAGACATAGCAAAAGTTTGCTACGACGTTCATGAGTGCTTATGAAATAAGATTTGAGCATTGGATTAAACCCACGATTGCTGGCATCACTTCATGGAATTTATCACGAGTGATCACAAGACGATAATATCATATAGTATTTAAACCTAGATATATGGTTTATTGTTTGCAAGTTGCTTGCGCATTGATAATGTGTAAACGCATCAGTAACTTGATGTTATAAAATGCATTGTTGTGCATGATTTGATGAGTGAATAGTTAATGCATATAAGTCAAAGTTTATCTATTCCTTTTATCCTAAGAGGGTAAAAGCGATATCTAGGCCCCTCGATGATTTGGTTTGACTTATGTGTCGGGCCCGGTCAGGACTGAATTGATGTGTTCAATTAAGTTCTATGTCAGACAGATCAGAGATCGAGGAACAAACTGCTGGACAATAAGTATGACTATGTTCCATGTATTTTTCTGCACGATATCTTAAGAACGGACGAGTCAGAGTTTGACAACGGCTTATGAGATCTACGATTGCTAATCGGATCATGAAATCGTACTTGTATTTATAGTTATTAGACTTATCCAAGTGGGAGACTGTTGGATTAGTGTCTAAATCCATAACTATATTTGGTATGTACTTGACCCGGTTGTAGCATGGTCCTTTTGGGTTGACTTCACCAAAGCAACTTGACAGGATGATTTATGGAGAGAGAGGATATTATGGTTTATTAATATATTATATGAATAATATATTAAAAGAGAAATCATATTAGTTTATTAATATTGATCAAGAATTAATTAAGAAATTGATTTTGTGATCAAAAGAGATTAATTGAACTAAGAGTACTGGAATTGCAATTATAAGATAAACGGATTTTGGCATGTGGATCCCTTGGATTATAGGGTGGACGATTTTAAGGTGGAAGCCCACTTAGAAATCATCCAAGGCCTTGTTCTGGAGGGTTCCATTGGGCTGCTTAAGGCCTAAGCTATCCAATTAGGGTTTTGACTGAAACCCTAGCAGCACACCTATATAAAGGACCCCAGGGCTTCATATTTCAGCTACCCAAGAAACCCTAGAGTTCTAAGAGCCGAAATTGTGCATCCATTCCCTCTCTTCTAGATCATCTTCTTGCCTTGGTGTTTGTAAGCCATTATAGATATTACACTTGTGATACTAGGCCCTCAAAGCTTGAAGATTCTTGCAACAATCAAAAGGTAAACATATAAATATGTTTTATATGTTATTTCGATTTTGATATGCTAGATCTAGGGTTTGTAAGCTTTGAATAACTTACATGTACAATAGAGAAACCTAGATCCAAAGCTTTAGGGTTTTGCATGTGCATATAAGAATGTTCTTTTGCTCAAAACCCATCAAAAGGATGAGTCGTACTTCGATCCAAAATCGAGTTTTAAAGATATGATCGAGTTACTCGAAGTTCTACCTTGAGTAACATGGTCTAAGTAGGTTTTTAACACCTCATGAAATGTGGAGTAGAAAAGTTTTCTAACTCTTGCACATTTGAAATTGGTAGTTGTGATGTTTTTGATTAAAACAAAGACCAAGTAAGGCCAATTATATGAAGTGTTGTTCTTGACAAGAATCATCACTAACTCTTGAATATTTGGTTGTCAATTAATCTTCCTTGGCAAGTGAATCTTATATGTCAAGAAGTCAGTGGGAGTATTAAAGATCTTGAAAAGTTTGAAGAACTAATCAAGAATAAACCTATCGTTTATCACTAGCACGCGACTTAAGGTTTATAACCTACCGTGTTGACATATTCTTGTTTCTGTGCCCATTCCATTTAGTTGAATATGCATGTGAGTTCTATGAGTTCTTATTTGACTGCATAAGGCAAAGCACCTTGATCCGTGAAAGTTCATTGGTCTGTATGGGTGAGCTACACAACAACTTGGAAGCACTGACAGGCCTTGTGCTGCCGAATGGCAAGAAATTAAGATTAAGCAAGTTCAGTCCATATAAGTTTGAATTTTTCATAAACCTTGTCTTTTGATAGTGGTCTAAAGTGACAAATTCTTATGGATAGGAACACATGCACCATGAAATCTAAGTGGCATAAGGATTCTCTCCATCATAAAAATGACTGTGAGGAAACGCTTTCACTAGTAGATTTTAAAAGTTAGCAGTTGTGTTCATTGTGTTCTCAAATTCGATTATGATTACGACATCGCTTTTCATAGTTCGAATTGTGAGAAATGACAAATAGTTTGAACACTCGAGACTTATTGTTGTAAGTTTTTGAAGAGTTTAAACACACACATGAGTTATCTAATGAAATGTGTATGATCCTGAGAAGTCTAGATAAAGGTTTATCGAATCATCTCATATCATAAATCTGAACTTTGGTAAGAAAGTCAATAAGTATTGATTTCTAGAAGTCCAGCTGATTTCTAGGTACATGTCAAAGCTAGTGGGAGCATAATTGTTGTGTTAGTAGGAGTAATTATTATGCTAGTGGGAGCATAATCATTATGATGAGTGTTGCAAGGTAGCAATGCTATTTATAGGAAACAAAGTTTTGATTTGCAAAGTTGCAGAGTTTAAAAGGGTTGTTTTGCTATAGTAAGGGAGAGGATACTTATAATTTATTTTGAATCTAAAAGTTTAGATTGAAGTATTAATCGGACTTAGTCATGGTTATATATGAATGTAATGTTGGAATGTCTCAACATTGGAGATTCTATATATGGAAATATTATAGCAAGAGACCGGTCAAGTATATATGAGAGACATTATGAATCGTATCCCATATGCTTTAGGTATAGGATCGATTGCATATGCTATAATATTCACTTGTTCTAATTTTCCAAATGCCTAGGGAATTAAGAGGGGAAAAAGGACTAGAACAAGATATGACTAAAAAGTTATTAAACAACTGTGAAGGACAATCTAAGGTTTACCAAAGATTGGTTGCTTGGAACGGTTGGAAGTATAGTAATGGATGGACCATGTTGATATAATTCTGAATAGATAGGATTCTATTAAGAATGCATTGTCATATGGTAAATATGGAAATGTTTCCATAATGGGAGTTGGATATTAAGAATCTCTATGTAAGTTAAAAACTTTTATGCAATAAGGATGTTCAAGGAATTTACCTTGAATGTGAGACTTCATCTCCATGGGATTGTTATGTAACAAATCTCCAGTGGAATGTTTTGCAATATCTCTGTGACTTTGGCACTTTGACATTACAAAAGGATCATTTCATGTAAGTTTAGACTCTAACAGATTCTAGTAGTGGCAAGAATTTGGTATTCTTACACTTGCGATAAGGATTTGGAATTGTGAAATGAGCATCATTGGAAATGTGTTCGATTGATCTATTTCACAAAGGAAGGACCATAGATAAACATAGTGTTCATGCTTGGAGCATGGGATGACTATTGTTTTAATTCAAGTATTGAGTTGATTAGTCGAAACAGTAAACAATGAATAAGGTCTAATTAATATGGTGACTAAATAATAAGTGTTTTTTTTATTTATATTCAAAAGTTTTGAGACCATATTGGATTAGATTATTCTTGTGTTTCACTTCGCATATTTTACTTCCCGAATAATAAGATTATTCGAACATCCACAGTCGATCATACTATGGAAGTAAGTAATGAGGAAAGATTGTCATGGATCTGACTGTAGATTGTCTAAGTGTTTAGACATATCACAAGTTTGCTGCAGTGTTCATGAGTACTTCTGAAATAGAATTTGAGTATTGGATTAAACCCATGCTCACGTGAATCACTTCATGGATTTTATCACGAGTGATTGTGAGACGATAATATCTTATACTTTTCAAACGGAGACATATAGTTGTTGTTTACAAGTCGGTTGCGCATTGATAATACGTGAATGCATCAGTAACTTGATGTTATAAAACGTATTGTTGTGTGTGACTTGATGAGTAAATAGTACAAGCATATGAGTCGAAGTTTATCGGTTCCTTTTACCCTAAGGGGATAAAAGTGATATCTGTGGGCCCCTCGATGATTTAGTGATGACACCCTAAAGCGCTTGACCAAGCCAGGACTGATTTGATTTGTTCAATTAGTCGGTCGTCATAAATCGGAAATCGGGAAATAGAACTTGGACAGAGAGAATGATTATAATCCATGTCTCATGTCCATGGGATATCTTGTAGAACGGAGGAATATTTGATCCCTTATCTAAAGGACACGTTACTGATAAGATCAGAGTTCGACAGCAGCTTTTGAGAGCTACGATTACTAATCGGATTTTGAAGTCGTACTTGCAATTATAGTTATTAGAATTATCCAAGTGGGAGACTATTGGATTAGGTGTCTAAGTCCATAACTATAATTGGTATGTACTTGACCCGATAAGTAGCATGGTCATTTTGGTTGCCTTCACCATAGCAACTGATAGGATGAATTATAGTGAAAGAGGTTAGTTTATGATTTATTAATATATTATAAGAATAATATATTAATTGAGAAATCATATTATTTAAATAGTATTGATCATAAATTAATTTGGAATTAATGTGGTGATTAAAAGAGACTCATTAAATTAATAGGGATTGATTATGTAAATTGGTAATAGTTGTAGTTTAGGCTAATGGATCCTATTGGTATAGGATGGACGAAAATCTATGGGGAGCCCAAAGAAATTCGTCCAAGGCATGCCATATGGGGATCCATATATTGCTTAGGGCCTAATCAAGGGAATTAGGGTTTCCAAGTTGTAAATCCTAGGAGCCTTAACTATAAAAGGAACCCCATGGCTCACAAAATCGAACCTAATGATCCCATAAGGAACCCTAGCCGATTTAGAGCCCTTCTCCTCTCTCTCTCTCTCTCTCTCTCTCTCTCTTGTTCATCCTTGTTGTTAGTGGTGTTTGTGAATCCATTAGAGGTGCAACATTTGAGGCACTAAGCTCTTGAAGGTCAAGATCAAATCGACAACAAGTGAGGTAATGTTTCTAACCATAGTTTATGTGAATTTTCGAAATTAGTATGCTAGTTATTAGGGTTTATGTTTTGGATGATTACTTGCATGTATAACTTGAGAAAAACCTAGATCCAAAGCATTAGGGTTTCATGTACACCATAGGAATGGTGTAGTGCTCAAAACCCATCACTAAGGTCCTTCGCAATAAGGAAGTGAAGCTAGTGAAGGTGTAATGGCAACACCGAAGAGGATCCGAATGGACATGAGAGCCAGAAGATGAGATGCGAGACCACTACCCGAATTTTTTTGCATCAGCAGACTTTGAGGACGAAGTCTAGTTCAAGTGGCGGATATTTGTAACGGTTATTTCAGGTATCATTTATTTCTCAAAATTTTAAGGTTTAGCACTGGGACTCGATGAGTTGGGGAGCTCCAACTCGTCGAGTAGAGATCTTTTTGGACGCGGGACTTAGGGTCTACTCGAATAGTTGAAAGGCCCCAACTCGACGAGCAGACGTTGGAAAGGAAAACCCTAATTTTCCGGGTTTTGTACCCTATATATGGAACTTATGGCTCATTGTAGCCTCCCTTATCGTCCTTACAGCCCAGAGAAACCCTAGTTCGAGCCTTATACCTTCTTGAGTGTGGGTGAGAGCTTTGGAGAGTGATTTTGGTGTGGTTGTGAAGGAACTTGAAGCTTGAAGAGGTTGGAGTAAAGGGAGGAGCAGTAGATCCGACATCTACTCTGTTTTGGCAACCATCTTGAGGTATAAAGTTGCAACCTTGAACTTTATTTGCTTAGATCTCCTCTTATGAAAGTATATGGTCACTTTTGGTACATAATGGCGTCATTCTCGGATTTGAACTTGTCATGAGGATATGGTTTCAGATCTGGACACCTTTAGGCCTCCATGGACATAAAGTTGTCCACTTTATCTATTCATGGCCCTCCTCCATGCCCTAAACCTTGTATGAAACTTAGTTTTAGTGTTTTAGCCTCTTGAGGCTTTGCATGCACATAAAGTTTGCAACTTTACATGGTATTTCAGTCCTAAGGGATTGGATATGTGGTTTGGGGTTTTGGATTCGACTGGAAGGGGCTGAACACGTTAAGACATGGAAAACTCGACGATTTGCCCAAGAAACTCGACTAGTTGGATCGTTTTTTCCCGTTTTATGTATGTAGAGTGAACTCAACGAGTTGATAAGATAACTCGGCGAGTTGGTTTGGGTTTTTCCCCGGTTTTCTCAACACTGAATGAACTCGACGAGTTGCTAGATGCACTCGATGAGTTGGGTCAACATGGACTGTTGACCTTGACTTTGACCATGGTTGACCAAGTTTGACTTTGAGGGTATTTTTGGTATTTCGGAATTTTGACAAAGTTAGTCACATGATGGTTGTAGGCAGTTGAGTTGGACCTGCGGGTTAGGACTTAACTTATCAGTTCAGCATTTGTTGAGAGGTGAGTCTCCTCACCATACCAATGGGTCTAAGGCACCAAGGCCGACCCTTTTTGTGATATGTGGTACACCAGTTGATGTAGTGATATGTGGTATGTTAGTTGGTTATATGCTAGGTGGTATGCTAGTTGTATATGTGATATTTGCATGAAAGAACATGGCGAGAGCCCATGACGCTTGGATGTAAGACCATGTGGGGGAGCCCATGGCTTTTCAGGTAAAGACCATGGGGGAGCCCATGGCACTTGGATGTCAGACCATGTGGGGGATCCCATGGCTTTCCAGGTAAAGACCATGGGGGAGCCCATGGCACCTAGGTGTAAGACCATGTGGGGGAGCCCATGGCATACTTGAGTTAGACCCTGGGAGGAGCCCACAACATCCTTATATGTTTGTATGCATGGCTTATGTGGGTTATGTAGCTTATATAGCTAATATGGATTATGTGATTATGTGGATTGTGTGGGGTATGCTCTAGGGAACTCACTAAGCATTAGCTTACAGTTTGTTGATTCTTTCAGGTACTTCAGAGCCTAAGGGCAAGGGAAAGGTTTGATGGCACGACATGCACTCTCTCAGGCATTTTTATGGGGACACTTTGATATTTGAAATAAAACGTTGATGTTATGGATTTGAAAACAATTGTCATTGAGATTTCATGTTTTATGGTAATGTTTTGATTATTTAAAAATGAAATTTTTTTTGGAAATTTGGGCCGTTACAGAAATCACCTTTTGTGAAAGGAATGTTTTAGTTTCTGATAACAAACGTCTTAATGCCTAAACTGATGCTTTACATCATTCAATTGATATTCTTGAAGCAAACAAACGGATGACTCATAATTTTCGTCATCCATGGTCCAAAGCACCAGGCCTCGGAAACGAGTTTCCGAAACCTGTTGCTCATCCCTTAAAGGAGTTCCAAAATCTAACTTTTATGGGAGACATTATGAACATCAAACACTCGGATACCCCTGTCTCACCACTGTCACCCCTTCCTGAGACTTCGGACAAGCTCCAATCTCTTATTACTGAGTTCCAACCTGTAGTTGTCGAATGTCCTGATACCACGCCTCTTCCTCCTCTGATACCCCTGGACCTGAATCAGTCTTCGAATTCATTCCCATAAATCATTTGTACTAGAGTTCAAATTCCAAAATTCGATCCTCCGAACAATTGTGTTGTTGAGGAAATAATTCCCGGGACAACTGGACATGATTCTGACAAATTAGACTTTATTTGGGCATCAATAGATAGTAACATTGATGAAGAAATTGTATGTGATGATTCATATGACTCGTGTGTCTCTAATTCTAAAGTGATCTCAAGAACAACTCTAGTGCTAATTAAACCTAAGTTTGACAATCCATCATTTGGACAAACTTCCAAGCCATCATCTGACTCTCGGAAGAAACCTTGGGTAAATAAGAAAGATGTTGTCAAACCTAAGATCGAAGCCAAAAATGCCCTCAAAAAGGAAATTAGGTCAACGAAAGATTCCAGATTCATTAATAGATCCGAAAAGAAAGTGTCTCGGACAGTCAGGCCAATCACTAGGAATCACAATAACTTTGCGCCAGTTAGGATTCTTAAAAGACCATCCAATCTTCCTAGTCCGGTTGTTCATTATAAGTTTGTCGGTTCTAATCTAAAAAAATTAATGTTGAGACTCATTCTGTGAAAACTAACTCTCATCGGGCAATTTCTTCTGTTTTTATTGCTAAATCTGATGATACAATTTTCAAACCACAAAAATTTCCAAAACCAAATGTGCCATCAAAAGCAACAAGCAAAGAACGAGTTGGTAAGAACAATGTTGTTAATAAACCTTGTAGCGTCCCATTTTCACAACCAAAATTTTTAATTTTTATTCAGGTGAAAATTTTCCAATTTATAAATCCATTATTAAGAAAACTGTTTCTTCCAAATTACATTTGTTCAAAATCAGATTTTTATAGAAAACGCGGAATCCTCAATGCTGTTGATACGTGTGTACAGTCCCACCTTCGCCTTCCCACAGAAACTAATGATACCTAAAACAATAAACAACTAGCTAAGCATAATGCTTAGTGACTTTCCCCCAAAATACCACCATATAAGCAGATCACATATACAATCAAACATGTCGGCCCACACCGGGTATCTTGGCCTACCGCACAAAGCAGGACCGCCTCAACCCAAACCAAACACAATATGTCAACATATAAACAATCAGGATGAACTAAGCACATAATACAGAATTACAGAAAAACATCAATCATACAACTAACTACTGCCTACTAATCCTCTCACAGCATACAGTCCCGCTACCAGCTAATCCCCATAGAATGCGTAACCATAAGTAACCAGAGGTGAGATAGCGACCCGAACAGATGGTCCTACTCACAACCAAACAAGGAACAGGAAATAGATCCTAGACCAAGAGTTCTCAGGTTATCCTACATGACCACAGACAGTCCCTAAGGGCACTCTATAGATGATAACCAGCAAGCACATATAACATACAGTTCTACAGATTATTACCACAAAGCAACATACTCAATACTAGGAGACAGATCTAACAGATCACTACAACATAGCAGCATACTCGATACCAGAACAAGGATCTAACAGATCACCACAACATAGTAGCATACTCAATACCATAACACAGATCTAACTGATCACTACATCATAGTAGCATACTCAATATCAACAATCCAAGGAAGCCGTATATACTTAGAGGTGAGATAGTCAACCGGACAGATGATCCTACTCTAGAACCACAACCAAACGAGGAACACGAAGAGAGCTTGGAGAAATATTCCTCAGTTTATCCTACATGACTATATACAGTCCCTAATGTATCCCTGTACTAACAGATAACCAAAACTAGTGGACCGACATTGGTGCCTTCCACCCACGGGTATAGTGAGGCGAAACTCACCTCGATAAGCGCGTAGGTAACCACTGTAGCAATGAAGAACTCTACTAGTTTCAACTCACTTCCAATCACCAACAGGAAGATACTTGAGTCAATACCCGATCACAGGTTATAGTCACTTGCAACAGTGACTACCCCATATGAAATGAAGATTACGGTTTCACATAAAATGACGATTAGGTTAAGTAAGAACACTTAACCCATTAAGGAATTAATCACCTAAGGGTAGGATTGATTAAGGTTTGACTTACTCATTCTCGGGTGTAATGATAATCCAATCAATAGCCCAAATATGCGCCCGATCATTGTCCAAAATAGAGCTCCCCGGTTCTAGGATTTTTCACATAAAACGATAACTAGGGTTAGTGTTCCACACTCAACCCCTTAAGGACTTAATCCATTAACTCCGATATTGCATTAAGTTAATTGTAGGGGCATTATTAAGTATTATCTATGGTTGAATTAACAACTTTAACGCGGGTCCCGACCAACTCCAAAAACTAGGGTTTTCTTGACATTAGGGTTTTTGAAACCCTAATTAGGGTTTCCAACCCAAACTCGTGCCACTTGGGCTAAAGTTAATTGTTTATGTAATTTAATGTTTAAAAATTCGGGCACCACCCAATGCCACCTTGGGCAATGGTGGTCGGCGCCGGTCCGAGGCAGCTCCCACCATACATGGCGGCAGCGGCGGTTTCAAGTGATAAACCCAACAATCCAAGCACACATAAAAGTTCTTACATCACACACACACACACACACACATACACTAACACCAAAAGAACAAGGAAAATGCCCAATACAGCCACCAAGATGGTGGCAGAAGGTGGAAGCCACCACCTCACGGTAGTAGTGGTGGGTTTTCCTCCGACCAAGCACCGATCATACAATCTTACACCATTAAAAAATGCACACACAACATATGAAAAACATACAACTACCACTCACGGTGTCTGGTGGCAGTAGAAAATGGCAGCAAGGCTGCAACCACATGGTTGGCTGTCATGGTGGTACGTCTTGCTTTCCGTCCAACAAAACACCCACACACCCATCGACATTTATTGAAATACGCACACACCCACAACACAGCTGAACCTCACCCGAGGTGGAGGACGACGATCGGAGAACCCACGAATAAGAAGCAGCACAAAGCGGCGGCGGTGGTTTCGACGTAGCAACAGATAGAGGCAGAGAAGAGAAGATTGCGACCCCAACTTACGAAAAACGGCAGCAGCACCCAAGAATCTTGCTCTCCTGATCTTCCCCGACTAGCACGACATCGGGTTTGTGGCTTTCGTCTTCGCCGACAGCGGATACGATGGCTACTTCGGTGGTTCTGCAACAACGGTTAGAAGCTGGCGGCGGCTGGAGGCAAGGGGTATAAGGGTGGCGGCCGAAGATAATGGTCATAGGGTTAGGGTTTGATGCGTCTACATGAAGGCCAAAGGGGTGATGGGTCTTAACCCATCTCCAACACCAATCTTATGCCAAATCTCCATTTTAGTCCATCCTTCCAAAATCTTTTCCAATTCAAGCCCACGATTTACCAAACAGCCCCCAACTTTCAGATTTCATTACAATTCAAGTCCAAAAATCTAAATTTCCAGAAATTATAACATTTAACTCCCAATGGCTAACACTGATAAATTATTATGGATTTAGGGCTAAAATAATATATATATATATATATATATATATATATATATATATATATATATATATATATATATATATATATTACATCTTGGGGTTTTAGGGTTTATTATTCATTTATTTTATTTAATTCTTTTTTAAATTTTTTTAAATTTTATTTATATTAAACGAAATGTTACAATTCTCCCACACTTAGGTTAGATTTCGTCCTCGAAATCAGCTCTCACTTCCACTGCATGATGCACTCTCCCACAATAGCCAAGATGAACGAAGATCCAAGGAATTAATCGGTACAGAGCTTCTCGGCCAAACTCCGGCATGATAAACCTGACAAAATGTCATCACCGCAATAAAAACTAACTGATCACATACTGAACTAGACCATACTCCTGCTCGACTCCGATAACCCGACTAATCTATCCGTTATCAGCACTCGGGCTCACCCTCGATCAGACGATAACATGCAAGTAAACCCTCAACCTGGGCTCCTAACACCCTAGGGTCTTAGCACAAGCACGCCCTACAGATGCTATCACAAGTAGGAATAATACAATTCGAAGGGAAATTCCAACAGCTGGCGGTGAACTTGTCGCGAAACCCGAAGATTTAGCAGTTGCGTAAAAATCTAGAAATTAGAGAAATCCGAATGAGAACCGAACCTTGACACAAGGTCTTCCTGCTGCGTGGTTCCACTCTCCCCCGATTGAAATATGCTAGAATCTGTCAACTTCTAAATCCTTAGATACCCAGACCAACTTGAACTCCACCACTTGATCCCAACTACCGATATCCACATACACATGAGAATCTGAACTCACACCACATTCACAAATTTGACAATCATCCTTTAAATAGATGAGGATAATCATTACCTTATCATAAAAAACTGATTTTTATCAATCAAAATAGTTTGTGGTAATGATCCTATTCCAATTCTGGCCAAGAACTCGAAAAAACTGCCATCTGATGATCCAACTCGTCGAGTCTGGCAATGGACTCGTGAGTTCATCACCAAAATCATCCAACTTGTCGCGTCCTATCATAGGACTCGTCGAGTCCAGCAGTCAGAGTCCAGAATTGCAATTTTTTCAGCTTTAAAAAATAACACAGTTGCATCATTATAATAGAGAAAACCCTAGGCTCTGATACCACTGTTGGGTTTTACGTACTATGACACTCTTATGGTGCACATACAACCCTAGATGCTTTGGATCTAAGTTTTCTATAATTATACATGCAATTTCATTTTCCAAAGCATATACCCTAAATAGCATGCAATTGGAGAGATAAAACATATAAACTAGTTAGAAGAATACCTCTTATTTATATCTTGTAGTTCTTGGCCTTTCAAAAGCTTAGCACCTCAAATATGATGCCTCTAATGTGTCACAAACACCAAAAGCAAGAGGAGGCTTATGAGAGAGAGGCTAGGAAACACAAAATCGGTTATGGTTCTCCTTTATTAAGCCTTAGCCGATTTTAGGGGCTTAGGGGTTACTTTTATAGTGTGGAACTTCTAGGGTTTCTTCCATGTAAACCCTAACTCACCATGACTCTTCACACTTCTTAGGACCTTTGGATTAAACCTTTATGGACTCTCATATAGGTTTAGCCCATCCCTAATCAACATGGATCATCAGCCCAAACTATAAGTATTACTGATTTACTTAATCAGTCCCCATAAATTTAATCAGTCTCTTTTGATCACTAAATTAATTCCAAATTAATTCTTGATCAATACTAGTTAAAAAATACGATTTCTCAATTAATATATTATTCATATAATATATTAATAAATCACAAATAACCTCTTTCTCAAATATCCATCCTATCAAATTGCTCTGGTGAAGGCAACCCAAAAGGACCAAGCTACTATCGGGTCAAGTACATACCAATTATAGTTATGGGCTTAGACACCTAATCCAACAGAGGCTAGGGTCGTCCATCCTCAACCTCTTTCTCTCCCACATCACAGAAAAACCTTAGATTCGGCTCTCTTGAGCCCTTGAGCCATTGTTGGTGGTATTGGTGTGTTATCGGTGTTTTGATTTCCTTGAAGAAGAAGAAGCTCTTATGGTGGTTCCTTTTTGGCGAGACAAGCTCCTCCTTGTGGCACTTCTGAGCTTATAAGCCTCTGTAAGTCTCAAAGATCTCACCTTTCTTTTCTAATCTTGCTAAATCTAGGTTGTGGTTACCTTCTTTGCATGGGATCTTGGATTATCATGCATGAGGTCCATAAATTTGGAAACTTTATGGACCATTGAGTCATTTGCTGTGTTAGAATCCTTGGATCTGGATTTTGGTGCAAGTTATGGACTACAAGTTTGAATCTTGATGTTTATACCCATTTTTTGACCTATCTAGTGTTTAAGTCATGCATGGTACATGCATGACTGAAAAGATATGATTTTTATGGTCCTTTAGGCTAGATATGGTATTCTGGAAAGTCCCAACGCGCATCTTAAAGGATTAAGAGCTTGATGCTCACAAAACAGTTCTCACGATGTGAGAAGTATGGTCTCACGACGTGAGCATGGCAATAGCCCCGATCTGAAACCCTGAGACAAGTGAACTGAGTTGACTCGTTGTGTCGACCCAAGACGAGTTGAATCTCACGACGTGAGGACAAAATGATGAGGAAAGTTGACCATTGACCCTAGCCGTTGACTTTTGGTAACTATTGATGAGGAGGGTAAGTCTAAGGGTTTCATTGCATGGTTTATTAGGTGGGGAGTAGTCTGGTGCAGCTGATAGCGTGAGCAGCAGTATTTGACTTCCAGTATTCGAGGTGAGTTACCTTCCCGGTATGAGTGGGTCGAAGGCACCAATGTCGGCCCATTAGTAGTTGTTTATAGTAGAGATGATTGTCTTTGTGATAATTGTTTGGTATGCCACTATCTGTAGAGATGTATGTGCTTGTACGCTATGTTATTATGTGGTAATGGTAGGGGGTAAAATAGACCCCGTAACCGGTTGAGATAAACCGGAGGGTAGGTTAGGCACCCAGATATGCCTGACAGTATGTTTATGCTATGTTATTATGTGGTAGTGGTAGGGGCGAAATAGACCCCGTAACCGGTTGAAATACACCGGAGGGTAGGTCGGGCACCCAGATATGCCTGACAGGGTAGGTCGAGCACCCATATATGCTTGACAGGGTAGGTCGGGCACCCAGATATGCCTGACAGGGTAGACCGGGCACCCAAATATGTCTGGCAGTATGTTGTTATGTGGTATGATGAGGGAACTCACTAAGCTTCATGCTTACGGTTTTCATTTTTGGTTTCAGGTACTTCTTCTTCGAAAGGAAAGGAGCCGGCATGATCGCAGTGCATCACACTATGATTTTTCCGCATATGAGATCTTCGGGAGTTGTACTCTGATATTACTCTTTTATGACATGTTTTGGTTGATTGACATACTGGTTTTGATTATGATATGGGTTGGCACTATCAATGATTTCAGACTACACCCACCAAGATGGTGGCAGACGGCGGCAAAAGTTGGATGCCACCACCTCACGGTGGTGGTGGTTTTTCTTCAATTTTCGGCCAATAACCGATCATAAAACCTTACACCATAAACAAATACACACACACCATATCATACACACAACCACCACTTACGGTGTCTGGTGGAGGTAGAAGATGGCACCAAGGCGGCAGCCACTGTGGTTGGCTGCCATGGTGGTCCGTCTCACCTTCCAGCCAACAAAACACCCACACACCCATCGGCATTTACTTAAATACAAACACACCCAAAAGCGAAACACCCCCAACGCATCTGAACCTCACCCGAGGTGGATGACGACGGCCGGAGAACCCACGAATGAGCAGCAGCACGAAGCGGCGGCGACGGTTTCGACGTAGCAATAGATAGAGGCAGAGAAGAGAAGATTGCGACCCCAACTTGCGAACAGCGGCAACAACACCCACGAGTCTCGCTCTCCCGATCTTCCCCAACTAAAACGACGTCGGGTTTGTGGTTTTCGTCTTCGCCGGAAGCAGAGATGATGGCTGCTTCGGTGGTTCTTCAACAACGGCTAGGAGGTGGCGGCAGCTAGAGGCATGGGTTATAAGGGTGGCGGCCGAAGATAATGGTCCTAGGGTTAGGGTTTGGTGCGCCTACATGAAGGTCAAATGGGTGTCGGGTCTTAACCGTCTCCAACACCAATCTTATGCCAAATCTCCACTTTTAGTTTGTCCTTCCCTAATCTTTTCCAATTCAAGCCCACAATTTACGAAACAGCCCCCAGCTTTCAAATTTCATTACAATTCAAGTCCAAAAGTTACAATATAGATCCCAATTTCCAGAAATTATAACATTTAACTCCTTATGGCTAACACTGACAAATTATCATAGATTTAAGGCTAAAATAAAAAATATATATATATATATATATATATATATATATATATATATATATATATATATATATATATAAGATGTAATTTATATATATATATATATATATATATATATATATATATATATATATATATATAAATTACATCTTAGAGTTTTAGGGTTTATTATTCATTTTATTTATTTATTTATTAAATTTTATTTATTTTAAACGGAATGTTACAAATCTTCAAAAAAAAAATGTGTGGAAAGTAAAAATGATTGAAAATGCATCTTTAACTTCTGTCAACACAGTGATTCCTGCATCCCAGAAAAGTGTTAGTCCAAGAAAAGCAATATCCAAACAACCTTTGGTTGAATATGATTTCTGGGTAAATGAAAAGACCATGGCATTCAGCTTCTTTCTCAAAGTATCTCGGAACAAAACCTCTGAAATACCAGTTGCTCAAAAGTCACAATCCAAGTCCAAAGCCCATGGGAAAGTCCCTAAAACTAACTCGGAGCCTAAAAACTCCAAAAATCGCTGATTTTGCAGGCACTCTGTGCTTCGGAACAAGATACAATATGGTATATTGATAGTGCTTGTTCCATGCACATGACAGGGTAGGAAAACTTTATGTGTGATCTTAGACTCTCACCAAATGCTGGTTACGTAACGTATGGCAACAACTCAAATTCACAAATCCAAGGTTATGGTATCCTCACCAATGGCGATTTCTCTGTCTCCAATGTGGCATATGTATCTAACCTTAAACATAATCTGATTAGTGTGGCTCAACTCACTGATGCAAACCGAAGAGTTGAGTTATACAAAAAGCATAGCTACGTCATGACAGAAGATATAAAAGATTGTCTAATCAAATCCAATCGCAACAAAAATATGTATCAATTAGACATCGACATGATTATCAGAAAGCCTCAACTCTATATTCTCTCTAAAGTCATTCCTGATGTTAGTTGGTTATGGCATCGAAGGCTCGCTCACTTAAACTTTCGATATATGAATGATCTTGTTTCCGGTGAAATGGTCCGAGGTCTGCCACTCCTTAAATTCGAAAACGATCATCTCTGTGCTGCATGTGAATGTCGGAAGCAATCCAAGAAAGTTCATCCTGTAATCATTGGAAAGTCAACTTTGGAACCATTAGAACTTCTACATATTGATCTTTGTGGACCCTCCACCGTAGAAAGTCTACATGACAAAAAAGTACATTTATGTGATTCTTGATGACTACAAAAGGTTCATCGGCGTCTTCTTCCTTAGGCTAAAATCTGAAACAACCTCTGAACTTATTAATTTCATCAAAGGAATTAAAGTTCTTGTCAAACTTCCTCTTAGAAGAATCCGAAGTGATAATGGCTCGGAATTCACCAATGTCACCATTGAGAATTTCCTCTCCGACAAAGGCATAGACCATAATTTTTCTGCTCCGTACACTCCTAAAAAAACAGTGTGGTCAAAGAAGAAACCGAACTCTCGTTAAGCCGCTCGATCAATGCTGAACTTTGCTAATCTACCTCTTTAGCGCTGGGCTGAAGTTGTGTCCACTGCATGCCTCACTCAAAACTGAATCATAATTAATCGCCATCTCAACATGACACTGTATGATGCCATGGATGGTCGCAAGCCGAGTATCTCGTTCCAACATGTTTTCGGCTACATGTGCTTTATCAAAAACAGTCGTGATCAACTCACCAAGTTTCAACCCAAATTCGATGAAGCAATCTTTTTGGGATACTCTGCCAAATCCAAAGCCTACAGAGTTCTGAATTGTCGAACTCGTGTACTTGAATAAAGCTTTGATGTCATTTTGATGACAATTTTATTTGGAATTCTGTCCCAACTTATGTTACAACTCAAATCATGGAGTCTGATGCTCAATCACCAGGATCTACGAATTCTCAAATCATCTATGAAGTCGAATTCAAAAACCTGTTCGGACCTTTGGAAACTGCTCTTGACTCGGAATCTCGATCAACACTGTCCTCTTCAACTGTTGCTCCAATTTTTCAAAATGTTTCTAGTCTGACCCCTACCTTTCCTCCATTTGATTCTGAACCGTTTCATCCATCTCATATTGAGGGGGAGAATGGTCATCCTTCCCTCGAATCAAATGTGGATGGATTTCAAGATGCAGTAGATCAATTCGTTGAATTTGATCCTATTCCGAACAACAACGAAGACGATTCTAACTTCTTTGACTTTCCGAACGAAGACGACGTTGACATATCCGGTTCAGTAGTTCAGGGGGAGCATCATCCTCAAATTCAAATTGGTCAGGGGAAGCAACACAACCCCATTGTCGATGTCGGATCATCCGATGCACAAGAGCTTCCGAGATTACACATCTGGACAAAGGATCATCATCCAAATCAAGTCATCGGAAATCTCAATGCTGGTATTCAAACTCGTTCTGCTATGAACATCCAAAAAGAATGCCACTTCTCGACATTTATCTCAATGGTTGAACAAAAATCCATCAAGGAAGCATTACAACATGCTGACTGGATTACAGCCATGCAAGAAGAATTAGCAGAATTTGATAGAAACGAAATGTGGACTCTCATCCCTCCTCCTCATGATCACCCTATTGTTGGCATAAGATGGGTCTTCTGAAACAAGCTAGATGACGTCGGAGTTATTATCAGAAACAAAGCAAGATTAATGGCCAAAGGATTCACTTAGATCGAAGGACTTGATTACGACGAGACTTTCGCTCATGTTGCTCGTTTTGAAACCATCTGAATCTTTCTTGCATATGCAGCTCACAAAGGCTTTAAGGTTTACCAATGGATGTTAAAAGTTCTTTTCTCAATGGTGAACTGGATACCGAATTATATCTCCAACAACCCCCTGGTTTTGTCAATCCTTCTTATCCGAACTATTTCTACAAACTCCGAAAAGCTGTTTATGGCCTCAAGCAAGCTCCACACGCCTGGTACGAGACTCTCACTAATTTTCTTAAGCGTTCCAGTATTCAAAGAGGAATTCTTGATCCTACCCTATTTCGAAGATCAAATGGAAACCATCTCATGTTAGACCAAATTTATGTTGACGACATCATTTTTGGATTCACGGATTCAACAATGGGTGCTGATTTTGCCAAGTTAATGGTTAGTCGATTCCAAATGAGCATGAATCGTGAATTAAGTTTCTTCCTCGGACTCCATGTCAAGCAAACCAATAGAGTGCTCTTTATTCACCAGGAGAAATATATTTCCGAACTTCTGAAAAAATATCCAATGGATACACGTGCCTCTGCAAAGGTTCCTATGGGTTTCGGACACAAGATCTTCTCGGAACCATCAGGTGTTGTTGTTGATCAAAAGAAGTACATGGTAATGATTGGATCGCTACTCTACCTTACCGTAATTCGTCCGGACATCATGTTCTCAACATGCCTATGTTCCAGATTTCAGGTCAGAAGATGTCTCATCTTCTGGCGGTCAAACAAATATTTTGATATCTCAAAGGAACAAAGAGCCTAAGAATTTGGTATCCAGAAAATGAAAGTTTCCTTCTCCAGGCATACTTCAATTCAAATTATGGAGGTATTCAATTGGATAGAAAAATCACCTCAGGAGGTCGTTAATTTTTGGGTGGAAGATTGGTTAGTTGGTCATCTAAGAAACAAAACTGGATTGCTCTCTCAACAGCTGAAGCAGAATACATCGCTGCTGCGAGCTACACTTCTGAAGCTCTTTGGATGAAATCACAACTTTTGGACTATGGTTATCGATTTCAAAAAAATTCCAATCTATTGTGACTCTCAAAGTGAAATTGCGATTTCTCACAATGCAATCCAACACTACATGACAAAGTACATCGATATTCTGTACCATTTCATTAAAGACCATGTTTTAAAAGAAAATATCAAACTTATTTTTGTTCCATCAGACGATGAAATTGCTGATGTTACTAAGGCATTAGATGAAACCAAATTTAATGGGTTTCTGAACAAAATGGGTATGATGATTCCTGATCCACAATTATTCCAAGAGACTTGTACTCTTTGATGGAAAGATCAGAAAGTGAAACAATTTCGAAGTCAAAATCTTTTCAACTCGGAATCATTTCCTCTCGGAAAATATAGGATCATTTTACGTGTTTTTTTGTCTAACCTCTTCTTCTAGTTTTAAGTTGTACAACTTTCCTCATCTTCCAAAGCTCCTAACCAATATAGTTACATTGTTGTTTTTGCATTGATCTCACCTCAGAGTTAATTTCAAAATCAAATGTTGTGAATTTCACCTCAGAATTCAAATTTGAAACGGTAATGTGCATTCATCTCTTATCTTTGTCCGAACTTTGATCCTTCATGTCTAGGAATCTAAATATGTTGAAAATTGTCCTCTAAGATCTTCATGCATTTTACATCTGATATTCAGTCTAAGATTGTGCCATCTTGAACTCTATATCATGTATTAATGATGTGTTCATATTCTTTCCAAAGTATCTTATGACATCTCTTCTCGGAATCTACTTGTTCCGAGATCCTCAGTTGTAAAAAGAAGTTCAAAGGTTTTCATTAAAGTTTTTTTTAATTACAAAACATTTTCTTATTAACAGTAATTTTTTTTTAATGATTATCCTTTAATACTCAATAAACGTGCTTTGGCACACGTTTTGATAAAGTGCACGTCAACTCTATAACTGAAACAATGGTTTTCTTCTTTGGCACTGTTGGACGTTCCATCTTTCGCATTTACTGTTTTTGAGGATGTTAATTTTGCAACACATTAATTGCGATATTCCACTTTCGGGTATCATCATTGCTTTTCTTTTAACCCAACCCGAAATATCCAACCTATGAAAGGTTTTCAAATGCCAATTGTTCCCACTTTACGCTTTATCCATCTTCTTCCTGAAAACCCTCTATGCATCTTGTTCTTCAAGCCTTCAAACCATCAATAATGGCATCCTCTCAAATTGTTCCAAAAATTCCCAAACCTGCAACTAAGAAGAAATCTTCCAAGGGTTCTGCATCCTCATCATCCATTGAACCAATTCTCAGAAAGACGACCAAACTTTTCTCATTCGACCCTATGGATTACGATGAATCTATTCGAGTGATGATCGAGTTCATCTCACATTACCCCATTGCTGCTCCACATACCAAAACTCCAAACCCTAAACTTCCATTACGCATACTTCACACAACATTTGAAAGAATCAAGATCGAGGATGGAGTTCTTGAAAATAAAATCACTGGTGACAAGATCGTTCCTGTGCATAAGAAGATGTTTCTAAAAGCTATTGGTATCCCAGAAAACTCCAAGGGTTTTCAAGTTCAAGAACCTACTTCTGAAGAATTTCAGTCCTTTTTTACTGAAATTGGGTACAACGGTGAATACAAAGCCAAGGAGTTCAAGTAATCAATTGTTCCCGGTCTATGGACTGTGTTGATGCATCTAATCCTTATAGGATTATCAGGGAACCATGGTGGAACTGACATAATGAGCAAGGAATGACTGTATGTTGTGTACAACATCTACTCCGGACGAAGCAACGCCGTCGATTTGACAGAGGTACTGTGGCAAGACTTTCGGAAGCTTGGCATCAAGAGGAAGCTGAATGAGATATCGAGTCCGAGATTTCGGGCTCTGACACTCCAACAACTCTATGAACAATGAAGAGAATCCATATCCATCAACTCCGATCCTAAAGAGGTATATCTTTCTTTCAAAGTCATTACAACTTATAGGCTTCTGAATCAAACTTCCTTCGGACCTATTCGTCGTTTGCCACAACACATGTTATCAACACTTCCATCCGACTCTATTTTTCTTAAATACGATTTAGAGACATAACCCAACACAATCTTCCTCGGTCTCGGATGAGTAGCCCTTGGATGTGAACAAACCAGTTTCCACTGGTGGACGAAAGAAAAATATGGTGAAACGAAAAACATCACCCTCAAAACCTCCAGCAAAAAAGAGAACCAACGTCAATGGTTCTTCTCAAAAGGAATCACATATTGACATTCTGTCTGACTATGGACATCCGTTAACCCCTCCGTTCCACTCTTCCGCAGTACCCTTTGGAGTTTCAAAAACACAAGCACACATGCACGAGGAGTCAACACTTAATCCAACCTTATCTTGCCAAAAAGATGGTGCAGGTGTTGAACATAGTTCCTTGAATCCCCTGGAACACACCCACATGTCTCTTTGAACATTCATTTTTCTTCTACACTTGCACAATCTATGGCCCCTTCCTCGGATTCCAAGCTTTCGGAAGCCGGAGTTGTCCTTCCGACTTCCAGAGCCTCAACTAGTCTGATACCTAGTTCAGGTAAAGGACGATCAGGTACTGCTGATGAACAATGGAATGATTTTGTTGACAGGGCACATACTCGTCATCCGAAGCTAACATGAGCTCAAGTGGATTACACTCTTATCTCCATGTGTCGAAGTTCTATCCAAAGCAATCTGCCATTCACCACTTCAACTGATGAAGAAATAGATCAAGAGTTTATCACTTCCAATCAAGCCCAAACGGCAGCTACATGAGAAGTTCGCAATTCAACAATCATTTTGGATGATCCTCCTCCGAAGTCTTCGTATGAAGAAGCTTTAAAGCCTCCTTCTGATGAAGAACATTCCACTGAATTCATGTTTGATGATGATAGTGCTTCGGTTGGTGCTCTTCCAATATTTTCAGCTTTCAATACTTTGCAAAAACCATCCTCTTCCAAGCCGGTTTATGATATTGGGCTTTCCTGATCCTCCTCGGAACAACAACAGGAAGAGATACAAATTGATGCCAATGTTCAAGAAATTCAAGGAAATGAAGCTGAAATGAATCCCAATCAAGGCAAAAAAACCGAGACAAATCCCTCTACTTCTGAACTACATGATGTCAAAGATGGTGATAATAACGATGATAAGTCTAAGAGTTCTACCTCGAACACAAGATCCTTGGACAAAATATGGTGAAACGAAAAACATCATCCTTGGACGAAAGAAAAATATGCTAGAACTCCAAGACAATATAGCATGTGCTGTCTCCAAAGTCAATTCTCTTGACAAAACTGTAGCTCAACTCGATGCAAAGCTTAATCAGAATGCCACCAGCCTTCACTCCAAACTTGACGTTATTCTTAAATCTCTTTCCGAGATCAAAGAAGCTAGCCCCTTGGAATTCGAAAGAGCAAATCAACTTGATCAGCTTATCTCTCTCTGATTCAAGCATACCTTGGAGGAAGTCAAACAGAAGTACAATGATAGCCTTGATCACTACATTTCCACTGTGACATCCCCATTTTCACGGCCAGAAAAGACCGATTTTGTTTATGTTTTATAAAAATCAGAGTACTTCTTTTAATAAAAATGTTGCGGAATTAGTTCCCAGTAAAACATGATAAATACATTATCAAAGCATTTTCGAATAAATGTATTTTTATTCATTTTAAAACATTTGGGATGTCATCGTCAATACATAAACATAATCATAAATAGAACTTACATTCATTTACACTAGTGATCTACATCTCTTTTAAATCTCTCAGTGTAAAGTAGCTTCATATTGACACCTGTGATACAAATAAACTGAGTGGGTCAGGTTGGGAAACCTGGTGAGTACATAGGGTTTTCAACCCACAATAATATAATTATTATGTTTAATCATCAAACACTTAACCCAATTACCCATCCCCATTATCTTCTTTACTCTTAAGGATCTACCCTAAGAATCAGCTATTTCTCACTCATTCATTCATAAGGATTATCCTAAGGAATAGGTATGAAGTCCATCGTTGTCAATGACACAGCCGTCAAGCACAGCTGCTAGTTCTATCACTTAGGCGCAGCTGCCAGAATTGTGACATTCTATGTGAGGCGCAACTGCCAGTATTGTCCTTCGAGCACAGCTGCTAGGGTTATCTCGTTTATTGACAGTATCGTTTTCGAGAGTCCACTCGCAATACATGTCAATGGGTTTTTAGAGTACACCGGTGAACACATCGTTCACAACACCTACAGGTTGCGAGCCTGCTAGTGTTCCACTGGACTGTCTAGAATAGTCCGTGGTTGTCATCCATACTCTGCTAGATGACGGGGCCAACATTTGGGAACAAGGCTTCTCACATCGTCCACCTCTCACCCTTACCTCATGGTCTATATCACCTCTCAACTCATCATCCAACTCATATTTCATCTACCCATGTTTTACCCAACATATTACGTAGATATAAATACATATACAGTTTAAATCATATAAAACTTGTATAAATCGTTCATCCAGCATAGATAGCAAGTATACAGATAATATGCACGCATAACACGTAGTTAATATAAAATACTTCATATCTATGTGTAAGATGAAAGGGATCATGCACTCACTTGAAAAGGTGGTGATTCCGAACTCAGACAGCGCTTCGCTTCTTAAAAAAAATAATTTCCTTCGACGAAACCTAGTATTATTACCACTAGAGTTTAGTCTATTATTCGCCGAGACTAATTAATAGTCTAGCTATTATTATTATTATATAAGCGTTAAACAATACTTATATAACCCATAATAATAGCCCAAGTACTTATTATAAGTTCCTAATGACGTTACTATAATTAAATAAAAGCTATATTAAAAATAGCGTAGGCGTAGCTCACTTACAGCGGGTTTTATAGAAAACCGGGCTTTGCTTGGAGCAGCGTTCCCGAACCGAAAAGCTCTTCTTATCGGAGCCGTCGAGCACTCCGGGGCTTCCGTCTCATGCTAGGGAGGTTCCCTAGGCTTTTCGGGGGTTTCGGGGCTAGAGAGAGGTTCTAGAGAGAGAGAGTAAAGAGAAGAAAGGTGTGAAGAAAATAAGGCTGGGAGAGGTTCTATTTATAGGGTGAAAAATGGCTGAACTTGGTGCCACATGTCACCATCTAGTGGCAAGACTTGGGGAGAAAGCAATGGCCAAGATTGTGCCACATCACCCATTTTCGCACAGCACACTTCCGACTTCTAAAATCCATAACTTTCACATACGACCTTCGTTTTTGACGTTCTTTATATCCACGCGTAGGTAAAAATAAGATCTACAACTTTCATTTTGACTCCTTCGGCTAATTCTCGGCCGATCTTAAATTTAACAGTACGAGGAGATTATACTGTTAAATGTCCGCGCAAAATTCATAACTTCTACATACGGACTCTGTTTTTGTCTGTCTTTTTACCTTTGAGTTCCTATTAATGAGATCTTCAATTCTCATTTAGGTCGCGTAGGCCAAAAACCGCTCGATCTAAAATTCGAGTTTCGGGCTGTGCACTACTAAGCCAAATCTTAGAAAATTCATAACTTCTTCATACGAAGTTAGATTTGGGCGTTCTTTTTTTGTATGTTCTCGGTATAACATATACTAAAACTTTTGTTTAGATCACTAAGGCTAAAAATTCTTCTATCATAAATTCACTATTTACGTCTCCTGGTGTCGTGCCGGTTTTGACGTAAAACTTCGACGGGCCATAACTTCTTCGTTATAACTCGGATTTCGGAGTTCTTTATATGTACGGAAACCTTGAGAAATATTCTACAACTTGGTTAAGATTATTTATTATAAATAATTTTTTGCCGAAAATTCGTTTTCGACACTCATTGCCTCTAAATTGACTAGCCCGGATCTACGGGCGTTACATCCACCACCAATACGATGCTCAAGATTCACGACGACATGATCAGTGCAACCAACAAATTGATCAAACAAACTCATGTGCGTCATGAAAAACAAATCCAAAGGCTGGAGAAGGATATTAAGAAGAAAATGTTGGATTAGGTGTCTAAGCCCATAACTATAATTGGTATGTAATTGACCCGAGAGTAGCATGGTCCATTTTGGGTTGTATTCACCAGAACAATCTGATAGGATGGATATTTAAGAAAGAGGTTTATTATTATTATTAGTATTGATCAAGAATTAATATGGAATTAATTTAGTGATCAAAAGACTCTAATTAAATATAGAGGGGCTGATTGTGTAAATCAATGATACATATAAGTTGGGCTAATAATCCATGGTTGGCTAGTGATGCGCTAAGCTTATGAAAGGATCCATGAAGTGTTAGTCCATTACAAGCCCAAGTGTAAGAATTAGGGTTTACACATAACCCTTGGAATTCTACACTATATATGTAACCCCTTGGCCTAAAATTGGGACACAGACTAGTAATCTTAGAGATACTATAGTCGATTTTGAGTGCCTCCAAGTCTTCTCTCAAGTTCTCCAACTGTTGGTGGTGCTTTCTGAACCATTTGAGGCATCACACTTGAGATGCTATGTTCTTAAAGGCCAAATACAACAAGCTACAACAAGAGATATTCTTCTAACTAGTTTTATGATTCATATACCTAATTTTGTATGCTAGTTTAGGCTTCATGCTTTGGAAACAATATTGCATGTATAATTAGAGAAAACTTAAATCCAAAGCATTAGGGTTGCATGTGCACCATAAGGTTGTTATAGTGCTCAAAACCCATCAGTGGTATCAGAGCCTAGGATTGTTTTCTGTTATATTGATGCTTGGTTAATTTTCAAAGCTGAAAAAGTCACATTTCTGGCCTCTGACTGATGAACTCAACGAGTCCAATGATCTGACTCGACGAGTTCACTCACAGATTGGCAACTCGACGAGTCCAGTTCATGCACTCGACGAGTAGTATCTTCTGCAAGCAGATTCTCGAGCTTTTTGGCCAGAATTGGATTAGGATCATTACCACAAACTGTTTTGTATCGTAAAATTCATGTTTTCTGATATGGTAATGATTATCCTCATCCAATTAAAGGACAATTGTCAAGTTTTAAGATAATAAGTTGATTATTTGTATTATTGGATATGAATTGCCTTGCGTTATGAGTTAGATTAGATAAATGACAAAATTACATAATAATTGTATTGGTTAAAAAAAATTGATCTAAATGCTTTTAAAGAACTCCATAACTTGTCCTCAGGTTATGGAAAATGAAAATTCTCATTCATAAAAAATGCATTAACTCATAAGTGATGGAAACCAAGAGTTTTGAAGAGTTTCAAAACTTTCCCTCAAGTTTTGGAATTTGTAAAGTCTCATTCATGAAACATTTAATTCCAAACCCTAGGATTTTAAAAGTTTAAAATTCAACCCTTATATTATTATAATATTAAAAGTTAATACTTATATATATGTAAAAGACAAGTCATTCTTATCATTAGTAGGCCTCATTCACGAAGCCGGTCTATAATAGAGTATAAGGTTACTGCCTATAAAATGGCGGTTTAATCGGTGTCCACTTTCACCCACCGCTTCCTTGACTGGTGGAGGGTCGTTAGCCGAACGGGTAGGATAGGACATTAATTCTTGTTAAAAGTATAATGATAATTATAAAGTAACTAAATGTTTTATTAAATTCCCAATCTTAGTTACTTTAGGTAAAATGTGAAAATGATGCTATTCCATGAAATTGCACTTTGCACCTTGCCAAGTCGTTAGTGGAGCGTGTGTGGTAAACCGACATACTAACTTGGACTAACAAGGGTGGCAAAGGGTAGCTTGATGTTTGTCATAGATCAATGGAGTGTGTGTGGTTAACCGGCACATTGATTAGGTGATAAATGACATCGAGTATACCAAGCACATTTGCATGGTTATTCACACCTTGTTTTTGATCCTCGGTATCCCTGTCACAAACTTGAAGGGCATAATCAAGATTTAAACATGCCATTGAAAAGTTCAATGAATCTCAAAAGAATCTAGGAATTTCAATCCAATTTAAAACTTAATAATCAATTTTGTTTTTTCATGGTGGAAATTGGTGAATCGTTATTTACCTACCTTCAAATATTTTGCAACTAGATTACGGCATCCCTCTTCCGAATTATAAAATATTGTGTTAGGTCCTAGCCTTAATATTTCATTTGGGTGTTATATTAAGGATTCTTATCTAATCTAAAACTTTGTCTTTCTTTTTCAGATGTCTTCCAACACCGCTTCTGGCTCAAACCCTTCTGGCTCTTTCTCCCTCATGAACTTGTGTGGGAGGGTCATCTTTGATGGTTCGAACTTCAATGATTGGATTCGGAACATTAGGATGGTCACTCGCTACGAGGACAAGGAATATGTCCTCGATAAAGAGCTTAAGGAGATTGATGAAACCATTGCTACTCCTGAAGAGGTTGCCGAATATAGGACTCATGAGAAGGACACCACAAAGGTGTCTTGTATCATGTTCGCCACTATTACAGCTGAACTTCAAAAATCCTATCAGGACTACTACCCTTTCGAGATGCACCAAATCTTGATGGAAAGATACCATCAAAGTGCTCGTCAGGAAAGGTATGAAATCATCGCCTCCATGATAAAAACAAAAATGAAGGATGGAGAGTCCATCACGGCCCACTTGTAGAAAATGCAAAGGTTTGTGGACCGCTTGCTGAAGTTGAATGTTAACTTTGATGAAGAGTTGGCCATTGATATTATCCTACACTCTTTGCCTCCTTGTTATGATCAGTTTCGTATGACTTATCATATGAACAAGGAGGAGTTCACTCTTAGCAAGCTTCAAGGCCTTTTGAGAACTGCTGAAAGTAGTCTAAAAGGAAAAACTGTTGTATCTACTCCTACTCCTACTGCTGCTGCCCCAGTCCTGGCAATTGGACATGGGAAAGGGAAGAAGAGGAAGGCTCCTTCTAAGAGCCGCAAGGGAAAGTCTCATGATGAATCCTCTTCTAGTGGGACCAAAGCTGGTTCTGTTAATCCCTCTACCAATTCAAAAGAAGCAGAGTGCTTCTACTATCATGATAAAGGGCACTGGAAGCAAAGCTGCCCCAAATACTTGCAAGATGTCAAGGATGGGAAGATAAAGCCCACCCATGCAGGTATTTACACTATTTTGTCTAATAACTCATCACATGCTAATTCTTGGGTCCTTGACACAGGTTGTGGTATTCCCATTTGTTCTGATATGCAGGGACTAAAAGGAAGTAGAGATGTGGAGCACGGGAAGATGAACTTGATCATGGGGAATAGGAAAATGTCGACTGTCACCAAGATTGGAGTTTATTCTTTATTTCTTAATTAGATTTGAATAATTGTTGCTACTCGTCCGATATGGCGAGAAACATTATTTCCTTTCATGGTTTGTACAAACAAGGTTTTAGATTTTCATTTGCTAATGAAATTGGTTCTATTAATGCTTTTTATAATGGTGTATTTTATTTTAAAGCATTGCCTTGTAATGGTGTATATGAAATTGTGATGGTTGTAGACAACTTAGGAAATAATGTATTGCATATTGATTCGTCCAATAATTTGGACAAGGCATGCTTGTGGCATTGTCGTCTCGGACATGTCAACAAGAAGCGCATAGGCCAACTCTAAAAGGCTGGTGTGTTGGAGTCATTCGACTTAAAGTCGGATGACACTTGCGAATCTTGTTTGCTTGGAAAGATGACCAAGTCACCCTTCACTGCTACTTGTGAGAGGGGTGAGGGTTTGTTGGATCTCATACACACCGATGTGTGTGGACCCTTCAGATCCGCCACAAGGGATGCTAACCGCTTCTATGTGACTTTTACTAATGATTACAGCAGATATGGCTATATCTACTTAATCAAGCACAAGTCAGAAACCATTGAAAAGTTGAAAGAGTTTAAACAAGAAGTGGAGAATCAATTGGTCAGGAAGATAAATATGGAATTATTTCACAATTGACACCACCCAGGACACCACAACTTAATGGTGTGGCTGAGAAGCACAATCGAACCTTGTTGTACATGGTTCGTTCCATGATAAGTCGAGCTTCGTTACCTATCTCATTCTTGAGGTATGCCTTAGAGACTGCCGCCCATATCCTTAATCTAGTCCCTAATAAGAAGGTTGCCAAAACACCTCACGAGATGTGGATAGGGAAGGTTCCCTCGTTAGCACACATCAAGGTTTGGGGTTGCAAGGCTTTCGTGAGGCGTGAGACTCACGACAAGCTCGAACCTTGTAGTGAGCGTTGTATTTTCATCGGCTACCCATAGAAGTCTTTTGGATATCTCTTCTACAGACCGAGTGACAATGTTGTCGTCGTTGCGAGGAGAGGGGTTTTCCGAGAGAGAGAACTCGTATTCCAAGAGGACAGTGGGAGGCAAATTGACCTTGAAGAGCTTCAAGAGTTAAGTGATGAAGGAACCTCAAACACTAGTGCTCAACCTGAGGAGGAAACTCATGTTGAACCAGTTGACGAGTCCTTACCTCTAAGGCGTTCCAGTAGAGTTAGTGTTCCACCTGTGTTATATGGTTGCCATACCACTACAGATGGTGATACATTTATCAGTGATAGCACACTGGTAAATTTGGATGAACCTAACAACTACAAGGAAGCCATGGCAAGCCCCGAGTCTGCAAAATGGAAAGAGGCTATGGACAGCGAGATTCAGTCCATGTATGACAATCAAGTTTGGAACTTGGTTGACAATGTACCAGGTCGTAAGACAGTTGGGTGCAAATGGATCTTCAAGAAGAAGACCGACATGGATAGGAAAGTACAAACATATAAGGCGCGATTGGTTGCGAAGGGCTTTACTCAAACTCCTGGAGTTGACTATGATGAGACCTTCTCACCAGTAGTGAAGATTAAATCTATAAGGGTTATGCTAGCCATAGCTGCATTTCATGATTATGAAATATGGAAAATGGATGTCAAAACCGCTTTCCTTAATGGGAAGTTGGCTGAAGATGTTTACATGAGTCAGCCAGAGGGTTTTGTCGATGCAAATTACCCTAATAGAGTGTAACCTTGAGAAATCCATTTATGGATTGAAACAAGCATCTCGCAGATGGAATCTTTGTTTCGATGAGAAAGTCAAGGAGTTTGGATGTAACATCCCGAGTCCTAGGTATATTACTTAATTATTTTCATTCATTTTGACAGGGGAACTCGACGAGTTGGGAGCACCAACTCGGCGAGTACAGAGTGTGATGGCCGCCGGATTTTAGAGTCTACTCGACGAGTCGGAGGACCCTGAATCGACGAGTAGGAGTTAAGTGAGAAAACCCTAATTTTCAGGGTTTGTTTCTTATTTAAAGGACCTTAATCCCTCATTTCCGCCTCCCTTATCATCCCAACCCTCTGTGAGAAACCCTAATCGCGTGTATCCATTTGTGTGAGAGAGAGAGAGAGAGAGGCTAACCTTGGGTGTTTTAGTGAACATTTGGAAGAGGAGTGAAGAGCATCAAGCCTTGGAACGAGAAGAGGCTTGTGGATCAAGTGTTTCTCTGTGCTAGCTTCAATTTGGAGGATGAAACATAAAATTTGGACTGAAGGAGGTCCCTTGAGTCCAAAGATCCAAGATTTATCAAGCTAGAAAAAAGCTTTTATGCATTAGACCCCATATAGAGCTTATTATGGCATTTTGAGCCCTAGATGCCATGCATGTACATAAAGCTTGCAGCTTTACATGGTAGTTTAGCCTTGGGAGGCTAGATCTAGAGTTTTGGACATTATTTCTACTTAGAATCGTCGAAATGAGAATTGGTCTAGAGGGACTCGACGAGTGCATGAGCCAACTCGACGAGTCGGTTAGGGTTTTCCCCAATGAGTCTGGACGTGTTGTAACTCGGCGAGTTGACGAGACAACTCGACGAGTTAAGTTGGATTTTCACGACATTTCTTAGGAAACAAGGGAATTCGACGAGTCGCATATATGCACTCGACGAGTTGGGTCAACATGGACTGTTGACTCAAGTGTTGACTTCCGTTGACTTTTAGTGTTTGGTTAATTGTGGACTTTGGAGACTATAGAGGGGTAAAATGGTCTTTTCACCCTTTTGAGACCTAGTAAAAGAGTTAGCGTGATGGTTATTACAAATTGTTGATTAGAGATAATTATATTATGTAGGCAGAGTCTAGACTGTTCGTGGGGTGCTAGATCTACTTGCTTACTTACGAGGTAAGTATTCTCACTATACTTACCTGAGTGGTAATGTTGTGTGACCGGAGGGTCTTATTTGAGTTATCGACCGGAAGGTCCTATGTGCTTAAATTGAGTTATGTGATATTATGCATCTTGTCTTTGTGATATATGTTATATTATTTTGTGCATTACTAAGATAGGACCGGGGGGTCCAAACCGAGTTGTGAGACCGGAGGGTCTTCACTGAGATACAGGACTGGAGGGTCCAACCCCAGCTGTGAGACCGGAGGGCCTTCACTAAGACACATGACCGGAGGGTCCACACTGAGCCATGAGACCGGAGGGTCCTCACCGAGACGCATGATCGGAGGGTCTATTCCGAGCTATAGCCATGAGAGGCTTATTATTTGTGTTTGTGGTATTTTGGGGAACTCACTAAGCTTTGTGCTTATAGTGTTGTGTGATATGTGTTTCAGGTACTTCTCAGGATCGCGGGAAGGCGCCAGATTGATTGTACACACTTGTTGCAGATTATGTTGTGGATACTGGGATTATCCGTTGTTTTGTTGACTTGTGTTTGACATTTGATACATTGTGGTTTTTGAGAACATGTGACATTGAGTTTTTATGTGGTTTAAAAATGAAAATTTTGTTTGAAAATTTACGGTGTTACAAGTTGGTATCAGAGCCTTGGTTTGACGGATTTGGATGTACTCTCGGGTATGTTTGGACTCAAACTGAGGATTTGAGAAAAATTTTCTAAAAAGAAACGATTTTTATAAAAATGAGTAAGGGGCTGTTTGTTTACCTCTTAATTGAAAATTTAAGAGGCTACCTCTTAAAAATTCAGATATACCATGTTTTTTAGCCTCTTATAAAAAACCTCTTAATTGAAAAATTACCTCTTAAAAATTCAGATATCTACCAGTATCTAAAAAAGAAAGAAAGACCTGCATGCCCCTTGATAAAGCACGCCTCCTCCTTTTCTCATACGCATGTATCCTCTTTTTCTTGAAGCCATAACCACTTAATTATCCTCCGCCCTCTCCACGCATATCGCCGCCTCCTTCTTCCCCTCGTACTACGACCACCATTGCCGCCTTCTTCTTCCCCTCGTACTACGACCACTGTCGCCGCCTCCTTCTTCCCCTGCCACTCCGACCGCCGCCGCCGCCTCCGTTTGCTTCTTCCTAGTTGACGTCTTCGATGAAGGTACGTGCATTTTCTTCTATTACTCATCGAACCCCACCTCCGGCCACTTACTTTCCTCTGCCAGGGCCGCCACTCCAACGCCTGGTAACTCGGTAAGCTTTTCTTCTCCGACTTTGAAATCGATTTCCATCACACAACATATCTTTGGTGCCCATCGTCGCAAATCATAGCTCCTGGTTCCTTGTGCCTTTTTGCTGATGAAGAAATTGAGGAAAATATGGCGTGAAATCATGATGAAATGGCTGATTTTCTTATTATTTTCTGCTGAAAACGTTTGTTTGCTACTAAATCGTTTGTTTGCTGAAATTGTTTGTTTATCTCTTCCACATATGATGAAATTGTTTGTTTATCTACTTAATTCATGAAATTGAGATGTAATATGTAGCTACAATTATATTTTCAGGGGAGAAGAATATGGAGATATGTGGTAATTTAAAGATCCTAAGGTTTAGAGGGTGGAGTGATTTTTTCAACATGTATTTTTCATGACTTCTTTTACTTGTAATTGTTTATTAGGGTTTGATTGATTGGTCTTCTATTCTATGTTATGTAACATGGCTATAATACAACTGGATTGAGGTTTTTAGCATAGCTTATCAATAGTGCAACAATCTTTGGATCAAATGGATGTTGACAATCAAATTCGTAAGTTGATGGTTGAACAAGAGTTGTTGTTATGGCTGGTGCACTTCTAGAACAAGCTGAGGGCTATTAGAACATGGTATTCATCCAATTCGTGTAGCAGAAGGTTATAAATTCCTTCAAGGATTGTTGTTGACCATTTGCAAGATTTTATTTTGATTTTAGATTGACTACAAATATTTTAAGATGCTTCAAATTAAATTTGTAAGATTTTATTTGGATTTATTATGATTTTTTCAATTTAAAAATATGTATGTTTGATTTGGATTTATGTTAATTTGGATTTTATATGGTGTTTATATTTATTTTTCATAATTATTTAAGAAGTTGATTTGGTTATTTATTTATAAAAAAGAATATTGAATTCAACAAAAATTTATACAGAAGGGTAAAATGGTCATTTTATAGTTTAGCACAAAAATTCAGAAATTCCAACCAAACAACATGTTAAAAATTCAGATCTTAAAAATTCAGACCCTCTTAGAAATTCAGATCTCTTAAAAATTCAGATCTTAATAATTCAGATCCTAACAAATAGCCCCTAAGAGTTTTTATGAGATAACGAGACGGAGGAGTGTGTACAATCAACCAGAGCCCGAACGGTGATTTCCCAAAATACCACTAACAAACATGATGCCTTAGCCTAGGGTATGCTATTACTTGATCATATCTGCTATTTGCTCTGTATGTGTACTGAGTAGGGAAAAATAGCAGGAATCTCTTAGAGGGAGTTATGAGTAATCTAGGGGAGATACCTAGATGAGCATCGAGGAATCTACCGAGAGAGTAGTTTGATATCCGTGAGGGATAGAGTACTTGTGAATTAGGATCCTAGGAGGAGGACTTGGGACGACTACAGGTTTGTATGGAAGGTAGTATTGGGCCCGTACTATTGAAAGCACCGGATCTGTATGCGACCCAAGTAAGAACCTTAGGATACTAAAGAGCATGCAGGGGTGGGTAATGACGTGAGTGCTTGAGCTAGTCTCTAATGATTTCCGTTTTTGTGTTTCAGAGACACTATGATGGTTACCCGCAACAACCCCGGGGGTAGTGGTACCAGTGACGAGGAGATCCGTAGGATTATACATGAGGAGGTGGCTGTAGCTATCAGAGAGGCTATACCAGAGATGTCCAGGTCTATCAAGACCACCCTGATTGAGACGTTTGATGAGCGATACACTGCTATTACCGAGGTTGTTGCTGTCGCAACCACCGCAGCCCTAGCTGCTTCGAGGCCACATGGAGGTGACTCGTTGTTGTTCAGTGATTCAGCAACACGAAGCCACTAGATTTTGATGGGACATAGGATCCGATCGCTGCCATGAGATGGATCTCCGACATTGAGGGGAGTTTCTATACGTGTTCATGTCCCGAGCATCTGAGAGTCCGGTTCGCGCTGAACCAGCTTCGCTTGGGAGCGAAGGACTGGTGGAAGTTTGTGATGACTGATTTTACCCCTGAAGATCATGTTGCAGTGACTTGGGAGAGGTTCACCAAGTCATTCTGAGATGAGTATGTTCCCCAGGTAGAGAAGGAATGTTTGGCACATGATTTTTGTCCCTCAAGCAGAGGATAGAGTCAGTGACAGAGATTACGAGTATGTTTCATGAGAGGGCACTGTTTTGCCATGAGCACGTGTCCACCGAGCAGGCACGTGTGATTCGGTATTTTAGCATCTTGAGGAGGGATACTCGGGAGTTCATGGCGAACTCGTCATACCGGACATTGGCTGATCTGCAGACCAATGCCAGGAGGAGAGAGATTGAGCTGGAGATTCAAACCAGGGAGGAGGGGGAGCAGCAGGGGAGAGACAGGTGACCGGTACAGTCGAAGCCGGTGACCAAGCGGGCTAAGCCCGCTAATTCGAGATCAGGAGGCCAGAAGGGCCGCACTTGTAGCAAGTGCAGCAAGAGCCACGAGGGATCTTGCGGATCAGGGACTTGCTACAAATGTGGCAAGGAGGGGCATATAGCTAAGGACTGCCCCAAGGGATTTTCGATTTGCTTTCATTGCAACCAGACTGGCCACAAGAAGGCCGAGTGTCCCAGCTCACTCAGGGATCACCTCAGGCTTCTGCTCCTGCTGCTTTACGTGTTACCGATGGTCGGCCGGGGAAGGCCGAGGCTCCGAGGGCTCGTGGGAGAGCATTCCAGCTGACTGCGGAGGAGGTCCGTGTAGCGCCTGATGTTGTTGCTGGTACGTATCTCCTTTATTCATGTTATTTTGAGATTTGTTTACGCTTATACTGTTCTGCATATAGGTACTTATCTTGTGATTTGTGTGCCTGCTTTGGTATTAATTCGACTTGGGTGCAAGTCGATCTTTTGTGTCTTTATCCTTTAGTCGTCACATTAGTGTCGGTCATGAGGCGTTGAGTCGAACACAGAGGGTTTTTATAGCCGACAAGCATGCGGTGTTTGCCACCGATGTATTCCGAGGATGTGTATTGGAGATTTTCGGTGTTGATTTCCCGATAGATTTGGTGTCGATGGCGATGGGTGATGTCTTTGTCATAGTGGGCATGGATTGGTTGAGCCGGTTTGGAGATGTGATTGACTATGAGCGTCAGATGGTGACCATACGAAACCCTAGAGGGGAGTGCTTACTGTATATGGCTAGGGGACCAATTCTGGATCAGCTTTCTGTTCTGCCGCCATGGCGAGGCAGAGTTTACAGCAGGGGTGTATGGGCTTTATAGCATATGCGATGGATAAGAGAGTCGCTACTGAGAGGCCGAGTTCTATCTCCGATGTTCTGGTTGTGTGTGAGTTTCCGAATGTCTTTCCCGAGGAGCTATTGGGAGTGCCTCCCGAGAGGCAGGTGGAGTTCCGGATTGATTTGATTCCGGGTGCGGCGCCTATTGCCAAGGCACCTTATCGCCTTGCGCCGCCCGAGATGCAGGAGTTATCCTCGCAGCTTCAGGAGCTATTGGGGAAGGGTTTTATTAGACCAAGTAGCTTACCGTGGGGAGCGCCGATCCTTTTTGTCAAGAAGAAGGATGGTTCACACCGGATGTGCATTGACTACCGGGAGTTGAAAAGGCTGATGGTCAAAAACCGTTATCCACTACCGAGGATCGACGATTTATTCAATCAGTTGCAGGGGGCGTCTTGGTTTTCCAAGAGTGACTTGAGGTCTAGATATCATTAGATGAGAGTTTGCGAGGAGGATATCCAGAAGACGGGCTTTAGGACTCGTTATGGGCACTACGAGTTTGTGGTGATGCCTTTCGGACTCACCAATACACCGACATCGTTCATGGATCTCATGAACCGGTTGTGCAGGCCCATGTTGGACAGTTCGGTGATCATGTTCATCGACGACATCTTGGTATACTCGAGGTCTAGAGAGTAGCACGAGGAGCATCTTCGGGAGATTCTTGGAGTATTGAGGATGGAGAGGCTTTATGCCAAATTCTCCAAGTGTGATTTTTGGTTACGAGAGGTCCAGTTCTTAGGGCATCTCGTTAACTAGAATGGGATTTTGGTCGACCCGGCCAAGATTGAGGCAGTTATGCGATGGGAGGTGTCGAGGTCCCCATCCGAGATCAGGAGTTTTCTTGGCCTGGCAGGTTACTACCGGAGATTTATCAGGGATTTCTCCAAGATTGTTGTTCCTCTTACCAGATTGACCAGGAAGGGTGTTACTTTTGCTTGGGGGACCGAGCAGCAGGCCTCATTCGAGACTCTTCGCCAGAGATTGTGCAAAGCTCTAGTGTTAGCCCTTCCCGAGGGAGTGGAGGACTTCGTAGTTTACTGTGATGCATCTATATCGGGGATGGGTGTCGTATTGATACAGAGGGGATACGTGATTGCATATGCATCGAGGCAGTTGAAGCCTCACGAGACGAGGTATCCCACCCATGATTTAGAGTTAGGGGCGGTGGTGTTCGCCCTCAAGATTTGGCGCCACTATATGTATGGTGTTTGGTGCACCATATATACGGACCATAAGAGCCTGAAGTACCTTATGGATCATCCCAACCTGAATATGAGACAGAGGAGATGGTTGGATGTAGTGAAAGACTACGACTGTGAGATTTTGTATCACCCTGGCAAGGCTAATGTGGTGGCCGACGCCCTTAGTCGCCGAGCATTGAGTGCTCCGATCCGATACATGTGCATGAGGATGACGGTGATGACTCCAGACTTAGATACCATTCGGGAGGCCCAGGTGGAGGCCATGAGACCAGAGAATCTTAACAGAGAGCGGGTGATTGGGTATATTTCTGAGTTTGAGACCGACAGTCGTGGGCTTACGACCTATCATGGGCGGATCTGGGTGCCATATACGGGTGGAGCTCGGTGTATTTTGATGGAGGAGGCCCATAGGTCGAGATTCTCGATCCATACGGGAGCCACCAAGATGTATTTGGACATGAAAGGGGATTATTGGTGGCCCTGTATGAAGAGGGATGTGGCATGGGTAGTCGAGAGATGCTTGACCTGGCTTCAGGTCAAGGCGGAACACCAGCATCCACATGGCCTGATGCAGCCTTTAGAGGTTCCCCAGTGGAATTGGGAACAGATTTCCATGGATTTTATCACCAAATTACCGAGGACCGCGCGAGGTGTCGATGCGATTTGGGTGGTTGTAGACCGGTTGACGAAGAGTGCTCAATTTCTGGCTATCAGTGAGAGCTCTTCAGCGGAGAAGTTGGCCGAGATCTACGTGCGAGAGGTGGTGGCACGGCATGGGGTGCCAATATCGATAGTGTCAGATCGGTATGTGCGTTTTACTTCCAGGTTATGGAAGATATTTCATGAGGAGTTGGGCACCCGGTTGCATTTCAGCACCGCTTATCACCCACAGACTGATGGGCAGAGCGAGCGAACGATTCAGACGCTCGAAGGCATGTTGCGTGCATGTGTTATGGACTTCGGAGGAAGTTGAGACACTTACATGCCCTTGGCTGAGTTTTCATACAACAACAGCCATCACTCCAGTATTGGTATGCCTCCCTTTGAGCTTTTATATGGGAGGAGGTGTTGGACTCCCATCTGTTGGGGAGAGGTAGGGAAGAGAGTGATGGGGAGCACTGAGATAGTACTCAAGACGACAGAGCAGATCCAACAGGTCAGACAGAGGTTACTGACGGACCAGAGTCGTCAAAAGAGTTACGCCGACCGGCGCCGTTCAGAGCTGGAGTTTCATGTCGGATATTTTGTCCTCCTGAAGGTATCCCCATGGAAAGGGGTGATTTGATTCAGGAAGCGGGGTAAGTTGGGCCCTAAATACATCGGTCCTTTTAGAGTGCTCGCTCGAGTGGGTAAGGTAGCTTATTGGTTGGAGTTGCCTGCGGAGTTGAGTCGGATACATAACACCTTCCATGTGTCCTAGCTGAGGAAGTGTGTAGCAGATGAGACGGCAGTGGTCCCCTTAGAGGACATTCAGGTTGATGAGCTCTTGAACTACATAGAGAAGCCGATAGCGATTTTGGATAGGAAGGTGAAAGTTTTGAGGAACAAAGAGGTGCCTTTGGTTCAGGTTCAGTGGCAGCATCGGAAGGGATCCGAGTGGACTTGGGAGTCGGAGTCCGAGATGCGAGAGCAGTACCCCGAGTTGTTTTCGGAGGATGACTTTGAGGGGGAAGTCTGATTCTATTGGGGGAGAATCGTAACATCCTGAGTCCCACGTATATTAATTATCTAATTTCATTCATTTTGACAGAGCAACTCGACGAGTTGGGAGCACCAGAACGCCGAGTAAAGAGTGTAATGGCCGCGGGATTTTAGAGTCTACTCGACGAATCGGAGGACCCCGACTCGACGAGTAGGAGCTGGGTGAGAAAACCCTAATTTTCAGGGTTTGTGTCCTATTTAATGGATCTTAATCCCTCATTTCTGCCTCCCTTATCATCTCAATCCTCTATGAGAAACCCTAATCGTGTGTATCCATTTGTGAGAGAGAGAAAGAGAGATAGAGAGAGAGAGAGGCTAACCTTGGGTGTTTTAGTGCAAATTTGGAAGAGGAGGGAAGAGCATCAAGCCTTGGAACGAGAAGAGGCTTGTGGATCAAGTGTTCCTTTGTGCTAGCTTCAATTTGTAGGTAAAAAGCTACCACCTTGATCATGTCTTTGATAGATCTCTTTCTATGGAGTTTTAGGGATTTTTCCCCCTTATCTTGTGGTCCTTGAGTTGCTGCTTTCCATGAGGTTGAAACATCAGATCTGGACTGAAGGAGTTCCCTTGAGTCCAAAGATCCAAGCTTTATCAAGCTAGAGACAAGCTTTTATGCATTTGACCCCATATAGAGCTTATTATGGCATTTTGAGCCCTAGATGTCATGCATGGACATAAAGCTTGCAGCTTTACGTGGTAGTTCAGCCTTGGGAGGCTAGATCTAGAGTTTGGGACATTATTTCTGCTTAGAATCGTCGAAATGAGAATTGGTCTAGAGGGACTCGACGAGTGCATGAGCCAACTCGACGAGTCGGTTAGGGTTTTCCCCAATGAGTACGGACGCGTTGTAACTCAACGAGTTAACGAGACAACTCGACGAGTTAAGTTGGATTTTCACGACATTTCTGAGGAAACAAGGGAACTCGACGAGTCGCATAGATGCACTCGACGAGTTGTGTAATGCCCCGGTTTTTCTCGGTACGTTTAGTTATTTCAATTTAATTATTCTTGTAACCTTGGGTTAATTTATTTAACCAAGGTCTGATTTTCTTATCTTATTGGACTCTTTTGATCATCTTGTAAACTCCTTTTATTGAAGTCCATGGGCTATGGGCCTATTTTCAAAATCCATCTAGTTAATAGTACTTAATGTGTTAATTGAGTCATTTGGAACACACACAAGAAAAACACTCTAGACCCTACCCTCTCTCTCTCTCTCTCTCTCTCTCTCTCTCCCTCACGTCGTCCTTCTCTCTGTCTTTGGGATCAAGAGCAGCCAAGGGGATGTTGTTTGGAGCTTAATTCTTGTTCATTTCCAGCCTTGATTCGTATTGGTATGAACCTCCTTATGATTTCTTATAACTTGATTCATAACCTTGTTCTAGTTTTATGATTTCATCTTCACTTCTACTCCTTCTTATTTGATTTGTATCTCTTTTGTTATTTGCAAAGAATTGTATGCTATACATCATCTCAAGATCCTATCTTCACCCCATATATGGTGGATGATGGATCTAGGTGATTACATGTTGCAAAAGATCATGGAAACCCTAAAAGGGAGAATGGTGATTTTATGTGCTTTATGTTTATTTTCATGTTGATTATTATTACATTCTTGTGGCTAAATGAAATCCTAATGATCCTTAACCCTTTTGAGTACCACCATGATCATGGGGACTGAATTGGGATGATGAACACATCTCAAATTGTGTTTCAAAGGGAGAAGGATGGATAAGCCAAAAAGGAATCACGGGTGGCTACAATTCTGTTTATCATCAGATCTGTAGTCATTTTGTAAAAATCATATCTTGAGCTCTAGAACTCAAACGGACTCCAAACTAGTGCCCAAAGTTCAAACATTGAGTTGGCTAACTTTATTAAGGAGGCCAACCTCACTAATAAGGATTTTATCTATGGGTAAGAATGGCATCTTTGCTGTTAGGTCTGATCCAGGTCTATTCTGATATGTCATTTTGTTTTCATCATTTCTAAGGCTTGGAAAAGGATCAAGAGTGATTCCAAGTTTCTATATGTTCCTTATATTATTAATCTAAGATCTGGTGCAGATGGGGTGTTATATCCAATTATAAATTAGTTAGAATAGATCCACACTCCAAATTAGTGGGCAGTCACCAGCTTTTACTGGTGCTGTGATTGTCCACAATGTAAATTTTATATCTGGAGCTTGGGAAATGATTTTTATTCAATTCCAACTCTGAGACTTTCACTTCTATTTCCTTTACTTCTCTGAATTTTGGTTTGTAAAAATCCTACTCACAAGTTGGGTAGAATTGGCCAACATCACTTGACTGTCCTGTTGGAGACAGCAGTGATACACCTTTTTGTAAAATTCATATTTAATTCATCCTTTAGAGTTAAAAGGAGTTCTTTATAGTTCTGGAATCCTGAAAAATCATAGTTTCCAATAAAATTTAGTTAAAGCTATGTTTCTGTTTTAGATTTTGGAGTAAATCCGTTTTGAACAGCAGGTCTGTTTTAGAGACCTTGTTGTGATTACTCTTTTCTCAACTCATAGCTTCATTACTTCTCCTTTCTAACCTTTAGTCCTTCTTAGGTGAGGTTTTGAAGTTTGCTCAAGCTTGGTAGCATTATTTGATTGTTAGCTATCCTTAATACTCACTCAAGGTGAGTTCTCTCACACCTTTGTATTGATGTTTGCGTTTGCTAGTTAGCTCGTGTGTGATTATTTGAATTTATTATAAAGGCATGCTATATAACCATTGTTTTAATTTGTACATGTGCACTGTATGTAACTAATTATGGATATGGGGACACCACCAAAGGATACGGATTTACTGGTGCGGTGGGTAGGTAAGATCACCAACGTAATACTCATCGTGAGGTGCGGTGATTAGGGCCAAATGATACGGGATCTTCCCGGTGCGGTTCAAACCTACAAGTCCTTCTTGTATTATAGGCATTGATTCGTTCTTTGCCCTTATTATATAATTATAATTGGAAAATGGATTAGGGTTAGTAAATATGAATGTTAGTACAATGTCTGTGTTTGAATTCACTAAGCTTTGTGCTTACGGTTTCCCTTATAACTTTTCAGGTGTTAAGGTTAAAGAGGCAAAGGCTTGACATGGAGCACCGAGACACCGCTACTAGTTATTTTTGTTGGGACCTTATTATTATTATTACTTCCGCACTTATTTTATATGATTGTTAAGTTTGATGGATTATGTTATGACTATTTCAGTTGTTTTAATTTAATTTAAGATGGGTTTTAAAAGTTTAAAATTTTTGCAAAAAAATTGGGTGTCACAAGTTGGGTCAACATGGACTGTTGTCTCAAGTGTTGACTTCTGTTGACTTTTAGGGTTTGGTCAATTGTGGACTTTGGAGACCATGGAGGGGTAAAATGGTCTTTTCACCCTTTTTTAGAACTAGTAGAAGAGTTAGCTTGGTGGTTATTACAAATTGTTGATTAGAGATAAGTATATTATATAGGCGGAGTCTAGACTGTTCGTGGGGTACTAGATCTACTTGCTTACTTACGAGGTGAGTCTTCTCACTCTACTTACCTGAGTGGTAATGTTGTGTGGCCGGAGGGTCTTATTTGAGTTATCGACTGGAGGGTCCTATGTGCTTATATTGAGTTATGTGATATTATGCATCTTGTCTTTATGATATATGCTATATTATTCAGTGCATTACTAAGATAGGACCGGAGGGTCCAAACCGAGTTGTGAGACCGGAGGGTCTTTACTGAGATACAGGACTGGAGGGTCCGACCCGAGCTGTGAGACCGGAGGGTCTTCACTGAGACACATGACCGAAGGGTCCTCACCGAGACGCATGACTGTTGGGTCCATGCCGAGCTATAGCCATGAGAGGCTTATTATTTTTGTTTGTGGAATTTTGGGGAACTCACTAAGCTTTGTGCTTACAGTGTTGTGTGATGTGTATTTCAGGTACTTCTCAGGATCGTGGGAAGACGCCGGCTTGATTGTACACACTTGTTGCAGATTGTGTTGTGGATACTGGGATTATCAGTTCTTTTGTTGACTAGTGTTTTACATTTGATACATTGTGGTTTTTGAGAACATTTGACATTGAGTTTTTATGTGGTTTAAAAATGAAATTTTTTTTTGAGAATTTACGGTGTTACATTGGATTTTCGAGAAGCGAGGATGAGTCTTGTGTGTATGTCAAAGCTAGTGGGAACATAGTTAGCTCTATGGTGTTGTATGTGGATGACATACTTCTCATAGGAAACGACATCCCAACCTTGCAGGAGGTTAAGTCCTGGATTGGGAAGTGTTTCGCTATAAAGGACCTTGGAGAAGCTATCTATATTCTTGGGATAAGGATATTGAGAAACAGGAGTAAAAGACTAATTGGCTCCATCCAAGCTGAGTAAGACTCAGAGTCCGAGTACAGAGGCCGAGATAGCAAAGATGAGTCGAGTACCATATGCTTCCGCATTTGGCTCGATCATGTATGTTATGACTTGTACTCGCCCTGATGTGGCTTTTGCTTTGAGAATGGTTAGCAGATATCAAGGGAATCCTGGTAAAGCTCACTGGACTGCGGTAAAGAACATTCTTAAGTACCTACGGAGGACTAAGGACTGGTTCCTTACCCTTGGTGGGAGTGATGACTTGAGAGTGACAGGGTATAGTGACGCCAGCTTTTAGACCGACAGAGATAATTTCCGCTCTCAGTCGGGCTGGGTATTTACCTTGAATGGAGGAGCAATAACTTGGAAAAGTTCAAAACAGGAGACTGTAGCTGATTCAACGTGCAAATCAGAATACATAGCAGCAAGCGAAGCGTCAAAGGAGGCAATGTGGCTGAAGAACTTCATCGGAGACCTTGGAGTTGTACCAGCTATAAATTTCCGTACGGATATTTTATGTGACAGCGAGAGTGCGGATGCCTTAGCCAAGGAACCGAGGGATCATGGCATATCCAGACACATCGACAAAAAATATCACTTCATAAGACATCGGATAGAAGAAGGACTCCTCGTAGCAAAGAGGGTATCGTCAGAGGAGAACCCAACAGATCCCCTTACGAAGGGACTGAGTAGGATTAGGCACTTGCAGCATGCGAGGAGCATTGGGCTGAAGGACAATATTAGTTTTAATGATTAGATAGTTGTTCAAAAACTTGTAATAGATAAAATGTAATTGACATTTGATGATTAAATAAAAGAAGTTTTATTTATGAGTAAAGTTACTATCTTGTGTCAATTGTTTACTATTGTTTCATTTTGCATGTTTTGACTTCCAGAATTATAAAATTATTCAAACTATCCACAGTCAATAATACTTTGGAAGTAGGTATTGAGGCAAGACGGTCATGAATTTGGCTTGTAGATTGTCTAGAGTGTTTAGACATGGAAAAAGTTTGCTACAACATTCATGAGTGCTCATAAGGTCTGAGTATTGGATTAAACCCACGCTCACTTGAATCACTTCATGGAATTTATCACGAGTGATTGTGAGATGATAATATCATATAGTCTTCAAACCAAGATGTATGAGTTGTTGACTATGAGTTGGTTGTACATTGATAGTGCGAAAACGCATCAGTAACTTGATGTTATAAAACATGCTATTGTGTATGATTTAACGAGTAGTTAGTACAAGCATATAAGTCGAAGCTTATTTGTTCCTTTTAATTCTTGTAGGATTAAAAGCGATATCTTGGGCCCCTCGATAGTTTTGTTTTGACTTATGTGTCGGGCCCGGTCAGAACTCAATTGATGTGTTCAATTAAGTTCTATGTCAAACAAATCGGAAATCGGGAAACAAACTGCTGGACAATAAGTATGATTATGTTCCATGTATTTATCCGCACGATATCTTGAAGAACATAGGATTATATGATCCCTTATCTAAAATGGCACGTGAGAGTTCGACAGCGGCTTTTAAGAGCTACGATTGCTAGTCGGTTTTAAGTCGTACTTGCTGTTATAGTTATTAGACTTATCCAAGTGGGAGACTGGTGGATTAGGTGTCTAAGCCCATAACTATAATTGGTATGTAATTGACCCGAGAGTAGCATGGTCCATTTTAGGTTGCATTCACCAGAACAATCTGATAGGATGGATATTTGAGAAAGAGGTTTATTATTATTATTATTATTATTATTATTATTATTATTATTATTATTATTATTATTATTATTATTATTATTATTGATCAAGAATTAATTTGGAATTAATTTAGTGATCAAAAGAGACTAATTAAATATAGAGGGGCTGATTGTGTTAATCAATGATACATATAAGTTGGGCTAATAATCCATGGTTGGTTAGTGATGGGCTAAGCTTATGAAAGGATCCATGAAGTGTTAGTCCATTACAAGCCCAAGTGTAAGAATTAGGGTTTACACGTAACCCTTGGAATTCTACACTATATATATGTAACCCCTTGGCCTAAAATTGGGACACACACTAGTAATCTTAGAGATACTATAGCCGATTTTGAGTGCCTCCAAGTCTTCTCTCAAGTTCTCCAATTGTTGGTGGTGTTTTGTGAACCATTTGAGGCATCACACTTGAGGTGCTAAGTTCTTAAAGGCCAAATACAACAAGCTACAACAAGAGGTATTCTTCTAGCTAGTTTTATGATTCATATACCAAATTTTGTATAATAGTTTAGGCTTCATGCTTTGGAAACAATATTGCATGTATAATTAGACAAAACTTAGATCCAAAGCATTAGGGTTGCATGTGCACCATAAGGTTGTTATAGTGCTCAAAACCCATTAGAAAGATGAGATGAATCTGATCATGCAACATGTCCTGATAAAGCTTCTCCGAGCATGTTGGAACATTGTGGATGTTCCGAACAATAAGTTTGATGAAATGCTCTCAATTTTGGGCTCCTTGTTCGATCACCTCAAAGCCCAAGCCCCCGCTGCTAAAGCCTACAATTCTCTCTAAACAAATCAACATGAGTTTTCAGAGAGTATTCGAAAGATTAACCGAGTTTCAAGCCACTGCCAGACTTGCATCGGATGTTGGGCCTTCCAACGCAAGAGGGGGAGAAGGACGAAGTCGTAGGGGTAGAACAATTCAATGGAAGCTTGCCTCAGAATTCATTATCCGAGATGAATCTGATGAAGACCTAATCGAGGTTGAATCCATGGAACCTCCTGCAAAAGATGGTGAAGAAGATGATGATCAGATTAAAAATTTTGTTGTTGGACTTCCAGCCTCTAGAGAATATCCAACAAAGGTTCTCTCGGAAGAAGAAAATAGGATATGGCCTGCTGTTTCTTGGCCATCATCCTTGGCAGATGTGCTCTAAAGAAGCCGTGAAATGGCAAAGCTCAAGACAATACTAACTTTTGACGCCTTCCGAGCTACACAATCTATGCTGCCTCCAATTCCATCTCCGAGAATTGTTCAAATCGATGAAGGTTCCCCTACTCAAAACCCGGATGATCTTCCTGAAGAGCCCTTGATCTCTCCTCCTCCAGAATTCATCATTTCTGAAATGGTACGTCAAGTCATTATTGAATTAAATGAGTCATCACGAGACAAAAGGAAGAAAGTTGCTTCTGAATCTAACAACCCTAAAAGACATTCAGAAAGTCTGAAGGTTGGTCCTAAGAGCAGATATATCAAGCACTGGAAGAAAGCATCAGGATTCAAGCCTTGAAAGATAATCTGAATCCGCTGTTGGTCATATCTCCTCTCTTTCGAGAAGGGATCATTCATGACATCGACATTGTCCCTTTCATGTACTTTGATCTTCCCACACAAGACTCCGACCAAATCGATCTTCCAATCTCTCCACATGGAAAACTCTACATCAAATTCGCTCCTCTTCATCCGAATGATGATCCACAAACTATCATCAGGACAGAGCGATAGAGATTGAAAACATTCTATTCTGTTAACGCACGTCCTCAAAAAGAAGTGTGGTCTCGAAAGTGTATCACCAAGATTGTTGGTTTCGGAATCAAAGTTCAAAGAAAATTTGATCTTAATTGCATGTTGTACAGATACTATATCTCTCAGAACAAGGAAACAACTATCACAATCACGGATGCCGACTTTCCATCGATCGATCCCAATGACATTCTCACAATTGCTACTCACCTCCGAGATCTTCAATCCAATCATTCGAGCATCGGAGCTTATAGTGCTTCCATGAACTTCTTGAAGGACTATGTAGCTGAATTTTGCAGGTCTGACATCGAGTTTGCACACTTCTTCAATATAGAGAAAGTGTTGGCAAAGATAACTTATGAACTTCCTGAAGCTCAAATCTTGGCAGAAGGTACCACTGAAGAACCTGAGCTCGGATACGTATATCTAGAGAAGAAGACCAACCGAAAAGAATTTTTCCGAGTTCTTGATAAACATCTCGTTCCTTCAAACATCCTTCAAAAGTTTATCACCAATGTTGTAACATCACATTATTTTCTATTGTAAAGTCAAACAAAGGTCAACTAAAACCCTTTTTATTGTTTGGGTTTTCTAATTAGGTTATAATAACAACCTTTATTTGTTAAAATCCTTAAAATATATACAATTCAATTTAGAAGGAAAAGGCTTGAAAATCCGAGAAGCTTCGCAAATTATCCCTTCGCTTCGGACCGCAAAGAGTTTACGGCCGTAAACTCTTCGGACCGTAAACTCCTCGCAGACCGTAAACACTTTGCCGACCTCGGACCGTAAACACTTTGCCGACTTCGGACCGTAAACCCTCGGATACATATATATATTTTCTTCATTTTTCATCATTTCTCTTCCATTTCAAGTCTAAAAACCCAATTTCTCTCTCAAGTATCATAGGATCTTCATCTTGATCTTCCAAAAACGTAAGAATTCTTTCCATTTGATTTGTTGATATCCTTCAATATTAAGTGAATACACATGATTTCATCCATGAAATCTCTTCTTTTGACTAGATCATCAAGTGTTCTTCATTTCACCAAGAACACCAAGAACACACACTAGTGTTTTTGGACTTTAATCACCCTATCAAGCTTCTAAATTGTAAGTACTCCCTCCTAACCTTGCTATATACACGAAATACTTGAAGAACACTTAGGAATCATCCAATTGACAAGAACAAAGGGAGTTTACGGCCTAGGCAATCTCCCTTGACCGTAAACCCATATAAGGAAGCATATGTTGACTTTAAACACTCCTAAAGGCTTCTAAACCCTTGAGTACCTTCCTTGTGTAACACTTACTGATTATACTACTTGAAAACATAAAGAAATCAAGATCAAAAGGTGTTTACGGCCAAGGCAATCTCCTTGGGCCGTAAACTCTATTTAAATGTGTAAATGAACCCTAAACCTCTTACTAAACCTTGGAACTAAGTCTAGAATACCTCAAGGAAGAACCTAGGACTTTAAAACACAAATTGGTACAAGATACTATGAGTTTACGGCCGTAAACTCATAGGGCCGTAAACCCTAGGCCGTAAACTCATATAAGACTTACATGTTGACCGTAAACTCATTAGAATAGCCATACACCCTTAGTATGCAATCATATGTGATTATAGTACTTAAAACCTAGAGTTTCCTAGTCTAATAGGGTGTTACCTTTCATGATTAGTTGTTTATTTAGTAATTATAAACATATATGTGTCATTATATGTTCCGTAGGATCAGTGTGTACTCAAGTTTTCACTTGACACTTAGCATCCTACACCAATATTACATTTGAGTAACTTACAACAGGTGAGTTCATACCCCCACATTTTTATAGTTTTTACTGTTTTAGGGGGGGAATACAAGTATAACACAAAGATATTGTGTTATAACAAATGATTTCAAATGGAATACCGTTATCAAAACAAATGGTTTCAAACATCTTATCAAATCAAATGATTTTAAGTGGTTATTTCAAAAAGACATCAAGTCACCAAAATGGATTTCCAAATATGAAAATTCTTTTAAATGTTTTTATAAACTTATATTTTTCCCCAAAATCATACTAGTATACATATATTTATATAAATAAGATTTAAAAGATTTAGGATTGACAACCCACTTTGATTCCTTTTCCTTGTTTGGATGTGGGATTACAAGTATCCGTTGTTTATCCAAATGTCATTTAAATTTTAGTTATATATTTTTATATGTATACAAGTATAAAAGTTTATTCAATTAGATTCAATTACCCTTTGTACATGTTGAGCAAAGGACCCCATACATGAATACTCATTAACAAATCGGAAAGTACATATAAATTATAAAAGGTATAATTTATGATACACAGAACATTAATTCACGATACTAGTATACTAGAGTACATTGTTTTACAAAAACAAAGGTTTAATTCAAAACTATTCAAGTTTATTCATTCATTCAAATACATGTTAAGAATACTAATTCAAGGATATACTATCAATCATTCATTTCAAATTATTATAATTTCATAACTGTTATACATGTAACGTTATACGCTTTTATGAGTCAAAGAGTACAATTAGTTTAATTCATTTTAAACGATACAGTAAAGTCCTGATATTATAACCAGAGTCTCCAGCAGGGGATCGAAACAATATGTGTATAGATCTATATTGGGATTAACAACCCCGCACTCAGACTGCTAGCTACAGTCAGGCATACACGCCTGTGAGTACAATTGTTATCATCAACTTTCTGCGCATACATAGCGTTGGGTCAGGCCATCTAGTTAGTATGGTTATAATAACTCATTAAAAAGGTATTAACAATACGTTAGTGTATGATTACTAAACTTAAGTACATTTTCAAAGTACTAGTTTACAAGATACAGTTTACAGTATACAGTTTACAGAATACAGTTTACTAGATACAATTTACAAGATACAAGTTTACATAAAGATTACAAATACAAAACATTGGTTTACAAACAGAACAGTTTTATACATATATAACTACTTTTCATACAACAGAAAATATAGGATTTTCTTGAAACAGTTTACATATTCAAGAAACAGAAAACATTCTTACAAAACATAAAAACTTATGCACTCACTCAACTTTATGTTGATACTCTCTTTTCAAATTACTTGTATTCTCAGGGAACCCGTAGACAGGTACACCCGAGCTTTTGAAGATGGAGCAGTTTATGTTTTGTCTTTATCTTTTGTACAACTTTTTGGTTTCAGTATACAATTTGAAACACATGTAAATATTTATACTTTTTAATACAATGGTTGTTTGTACTATGATTACTATATTACATGTGTTGTGATACTACAAATGAAGTCCTCCACCCCCGGACGTTTCCGCCGTCTGGTTTGGGGGTGTGACAGATTGGTATCAAAGCATTGTTTATAGTGAACTTAGTATATCAATCCATAAAAGATATACAAACTATAAATACATTTGGGGCTAAGAGCTCTGACTACAAGTATACTTTTAAAAATTGAAGTATTTTTATAAGAAGTATACTAACACTCATACCTACAAGTACAGTATCACAGTCATAAGAACTTAAAAGTATTTGAATGTTGAACATTACAGTCAAACCTGGATAGTTATGTAATCATATTTGGGATTAATATAGCCTGATCAACTATATTGATTTGAAATATGACCAACATGTGTTTGGGAGTGATAGTGGTGTTGTGGCATGTCTAAAACTTACCATACATACTCAGAAGAACTTTAGAACAGAACATAAAGATTAAAATACCATAGGGGTATTTTAGGCACTATATACTAATAACAAACATGTGAAAACAATAGAACAAATTAAGGGTAGAACTATAAATATTAAGGGTATATTACATTTATATATAATTAAAATTTTATAGACTTAGAATATGTGATTTAGCTTCATTTCCTGTTCCTTGTTTGGTTGTGGATTTAGAGCCGGGTCATTTAATCGAAGGTCGAATATAACCAAGTTATATATAATTAATATGCACTTTATAGTTATAGTAATATCTAGAACAAGTTGTACTTAGTACATTATTTGTTAATTGTAAGTCTTTCTTGTAGAAATTTATTGTTACTAACTATACTATATATCTCTTATACCTATTCTCGCTTAGACAAAAATGGGTGAGATGTGGTTTCATCCAAATGATATCCGTCGCCATTAGGAAATACTCTACTCATTCTTTTGGTTATAGTTAAGTCTATGGTTAGGTTTTAATGTTATTTTTCAGGGTTTTTCAGTAAGACCACGAAAACTCTATTTTCGATAGGTCTTTTTGATGTCGATGTTTTTCTCAAAATTGGTGTATTGTAGACCTGTCTAGGGTCAAATTTTCCAAACTTATGTATTCAATATGCCAATTTAATCGACATGCATCTTCGTACTCTTGAAAAATCACCATTCAATTTCATATTATTCAGTTACAAGTTGTACTTGTCATAGACTTCTATTTCCAATTCATTCAAAGATTCATGTCGAACTATCTGTTTTAGTTCAGAGATATCAGAATTCATATTCACTCTTGATATCTTATCATCATTGTATCTTTTAACTTTTATAGAAAAAGATGCCTCCTCGTAAGAATCCAAGACGTCAAAATACTGATGAACCACAGGTACCACCTCCGCCACCACCTCCTCAGTTCGACCCCGCTATGTTCCAAGCTGTAACTGTTTCTATGGCTCAGATTAATCATTTTGGTGCTAGTGGGTCTGGAGCTGGTACAAATCCTGCTAACGAAGGCGACGGTCATGGGCATTCGCGATAGTGCACTTATAAAGATTTTACCAATGCTAAACCCAGGACCTTTAATGGAACTAGAGGAGTTATGGCATTAAGGCAGTGGATAGAGAAAACAGAAGCGATTTTCGAAATTTGCTCCTGCCCTGAGAACAGTAAAGTCAAGTTCGCTGCTTGTACTTTTTCTGAAAGAGCTTTGACATGGTGGAATGGTCACGTTAGGTCACTCACTCTAGTAGTGGCTAATGCAATCAGCTGGGAGAATTTCAAAGGTATGCTTATGCGGGAGTATTGTCCGCGAGGCGAAGTTCAGAAACTTGAAGAGGAACTCTGGAGTCACACAATGGTTGGTTCTGATATATCAACCTATACTAGTAGATTTTGTGATCTGGCAATTCTGTGCCCGGAGATGGTTGCTCTAGAGAGCAAGAAGATTGAGAGATATATTTGGGGACTATCGCCCCAAATTCAGTCAAGTGTTTTAGCTTCGAGGCCTGTTACTTTTGAAAGTGCCAAAGAGCTGGCACAATCTCTTATCGATCACGGAGCCCGTCAAAAATCAGTGGTTGCTTTACCAGAACAACCGAAGGGAAACAACAACAACAACAATGACAACAACAACGGCAAGAAGAAGGGTCGAAACAAGAGGAAGGGCAAGTTTTCTCAGGATTCCTCAAAGAAACAACAGCTGGCTGCAGTCAATGTTGCGACTGTACCTACTGTTGTTCCTGTTAATCCAGCACCAGCCAAGCCTTATGCTGGTAATCTTCCGAAATGCAACAAGTGCAATTTTCACCATAATGGAAATTGCAGGGAAATGCAGTGTCGTAACTGCAACAGAAAAGGGCATACTGCCCGATTCTGTAGAGCACCACCCCAACCACTTAACCAAGTACCTGCGGCTGGAGTTGGTCAAGCATGCTACAATTGTGGTGAAGTAGGACATTTCAAGAAAGATTGTCCTAAACCTGGAAATGCTGGTGGAGTCGGGAGAATATTAGCCTTGGGCCAGGAAGAAGCTGTGGCAAATCCCATAGTAGTTACGGGTACGTTCCTTCTCAACAACACTTATGCATGCATTCTATTTGATTGTGGTGCTGAGAAGAGCTTCATGAGCCATAATTTCAAACACTTGCTAAATCAAAACTCTCAACCATTAAAAGAAACATTCACAATCGAAATGGCTAACGGTAAATCCGAATCCACCAACGAAATATACATAGGATGTACTCTTACCCTGAATAACTTTTCGTTCCCAATTGACCTTATGCCGGTCTCTATCAAGAGTTTCGACGTAATAATAGGTATGGATTGGTTGTGTCTTAACCGTGCTGACATCCTATGTTATGAAAAAGCCATTCGTCTGAACTTGCTAACTAATGAAACTCTTGTTATTTATGGCGACAAACCCGGAACGAACCTCCATATCATTTCTTGCATTAAGGCACAGAAGTACCTCCTCAAAGAGTACTGTGCTTTCTTAGCTCACGTAGTAGACAAAAATCAAGAAGTGAAAGATATCGCGAAAATTCCTAAAGTCTGTAACTTTCTCGACGTTTTTCCTGATGATCTTCCTGGAGTGCCTCCCGAACGACTAGTCGAATTCAGAATCGATTTAATTCCAGGGGCTACCCCTGTAGCCAAATCTCCCTACCGTCTTGCACCTTCAGAATTACAGGAATTATCCAGCCAGCTTAACGAACTTCTTAGTAAAGGTTTCATAAGACCAAGCTTCTCACCTTGGGGAGCACCGGTTTTATTCGTAAAGAAGAAGGATGGATCATTCTGTATGTGTATAGACTATCGCGAGCTGAATAAACTTACCATTAAGAATCGATACCCTCTGCCTCGCATTGACGATCTGTTCGACCAACTTCAAGGTGCGAGCTACTTCTCAAAAATAGACTTAAGAGCCGGGTATCACCAGTTACGAATTTTGGAGGATGACATTCCCAAAACCGCGTTCAGAACTCGTTATAGTTATTATGAGTTCGTAGTGATGCCATTCGGATTGATGAATGCACCTGCTGTGTTCATGGATCTAATGAACAGAGTGTGTCGTCCATTCTTGGACAAATTCGTTATAGTCTTCATCGATGACATTCTTATTTATTCAAGAAGTGAAGAGGAACATGGCCAACATCTTCGTCAAGTTTTGCAAACTCTTAGAACAGAGAAACTCTATGCAAAGTTTTCAAAATGTGAATTTTGGATTAGAAAGGTTGAATTTCTAGGTCACGTGGTCAGTTCTAAAGGAATACACGTCGATCCTTCCAAAATTAAGGCTATTGAAAACTGGTCAGCACCCAAAACACCTACAGAAATCCGTCAATTCTTAGGTCTTGCTGGCTATTATCGCAGATTCATCCAGAATTTCTCTTGAATAGCTAAACCTCTTACCACTCTGACGCAAAAAGGTGTAACTTTTTGTTGGGGAGAAAAACAAGAAACGGCTTTTCAAACGCTGAAGCGAGCTTTGTGTAGTGCACCAATCCTATATCTTCCTGAAGGGACAGAGGATTTTGTAGTGTACTGCGATGCTTTTAATCAAGGGCTTGGATGTGCTCTTATGCAAAGAGGAAAGGTGATATCTTATGCCTCAAGACAGCTAAAGACACATGAACTCAATTATTCAACACATGACCTTGAACTAGGAGCAGTAGTATTTGCGCTGAAGATCTGGAGACATTACTTATATGGCACGAAATGCACAGTATTCACGGACCATAAAAGTCTCCAGCACATCTTCAATCAGAATGAGCTGAACAAGAGACAATGACGATGGGTAGAGCTACTGAACGACTACGATTGTCAGATTCTTTATCACCCTGGTAAAGCTAACGTTATAGCTGACGCCCTTAGCAGAAAAGAATACTCGAGACGCCGAGTAAAGTCGTTGACCATGACAATCCATTCACATATGTCCACACAGGTCAGAGAGGCTCAACTTGAGGCCTTAAAACCTGAAAACGTGACAGGTGAAGCCTTAAGAGGAATGGATAAAAATTTCAAAGTCAGGGATGATGGAGTTTATTGTTTTATGAACCGGATCTGGACACCTAATTTTGGTGGTTACAGAGATGTAGTCATGAATGAAGCTCACAAAACTCGATACTCTATTCATCCAGGTTCAGACAAGATGTATCTGGACCTTAAGAAACTATATTGTTGGCCAAACATGAAGGCCGAAATTGCTAACTTTGTGGGCAAGTGTCTTACTTGTGCTAAGGTGAAGGTAGAATACCAGAAACCTTCAGGTTTATTGCAACAACCTGAAATCCCTGAATGGAAATGGGAGCGGATTACAATGGACTTCATAACCAAGTTACCCAAGACATCGGGTGGTTATGATACTATTTGGGTAATCGTCGATATATTAACCAAATCCGCACACTTCTTACCAATCAAAGAGTCAGACAAGATGGAGAAGCTAACAAGAACTTACCTCAAGGAAATAGTTAGACTGCATGGTGTACCAATATCTATTATTTCCAACCGAGATAGTAGATTCACTTCTCGTTTTTGGCAGTCTTTAAAAAAATCTTTGGGAACTAGGCTGGACATGAGTACAGCCTACCATCCTCAGACTGACGGACAAAGTGAGAGGACAATTCAAACTTTAGAAGATATGTTACGAGATTGCGTGATAGACTTTGGTAAGGCATGTGATACTCATTTACCCCTTGTCGAATTCTCGTACAATAATAGTTATCACACTAGCATAAAGGTTGCTCCTTTCGAAGCTCTCTATGGTTGTAAGTGCAGATCCCCTCTGTGCTGGGCTGAAGTGGGCGATACGCAGTTAGCTAGAAGTCAATTTCCTGACGGTACCCTCACTGGTCCGGAAATCATTCGAGAAACCACGGAGAAAATCGTACAAATTCGAGAGCGACTTAAAGCTTCCAGAGATAGACAGAAAAGCTACGCCGACAAAAAAAGAAAACCTTTGGAGTTTCAGGTTGGTGACCGCGTCATGTTGAAGGTCTCACCCTGGAAGGGCATGATGCGCTTTGGAAAGCGTGACAAGTTGAATCCAAGGTATATAGGACCATTCGAGATTCTTGCTAGAATTGGTCCCGTAGCTTACAAACTCCGACTACCTCAAGAGCTAAGTAACATACATCCTGTTTTCCACGTCTCAAACTTGAAAAAGTGTTTGTCCGACGAGACTCTTGTTATCCCACTCGACGAGGTCGAGATCGACGAGAGCCTCAACTTCATGGAAGAACCTGTAGAGATCATGGACCGACAGGTCAAGCAAACGAAATAAAGCCGTATCCCGATAGTGAAGGTTCGCTGGAACGCCAAGCGAGGACCTGAATTCACTTGGGAACGTGAGGATCAGATGAAACTGAAATATCCTCATCTTTTTACTTAGTTAGTTGTAATAAACTAGTTACCTAAGCTCTAATTTCAGGATGAAATTCTCTCTAACAGGGGGATAATGTAACATCCCGTTATTTTTTGTTGTAAAGTCAAACAAAGGTCAACTAAAACCCTTTTTATTGTTTGGGTTTTCTAATTAGGTTATAATAATAACCTTTATTTGTTAAAATCCTTAAAATATCTACAATTGAATTTAGAAGGAAAAGGCTTGAAAATCCGAGAAGCTTCGCAAATTATCCCTTCGCTTCGGACCGCAAAGAGTTTACAGCCGTAAACTCTTCGGACCGTAAACTCCTCCCAGACCGTAAACACCTCGGACCGTAAACACTTTGCCGACCTCGGACCGTAAACACTTTGCCGACTTCGGACCGTAAACCCTCGGATACATATATATATATATATATATATATATATATATATATATATATATATATATATATATATATATATATATATATATATATATATATTCTTCATTTTTCATCATTTCTCTTCCATTTCAAGTCTAAAAACCCAATTTTTCTCTCAAGTATCATAGGATCTTCATCTTGATCTTCCAAAAATGTAAGAATTCTTTCCATTTGATTTGTTGATATCCTTCAATATCAAGTGAATACACATGATTTCATCCATGAAATCTTTTCTTTTGACTAGATCATCAAGTGTTCTTCATTTCACCAAGAACACCAAGAACACACACTAGTGTTTTTGGACTTTAATCACCCTATCAAGCTTCTAAATTGTAAGTACTCCCTCCTAACCTTGCTATATACACGAAATACTTGAAGAACACTTAAGAATCATCCAATTGACAAGAACAAAGGGAGTTTACGGCCTAGGCAATCTCCCTTGACCGTAAACCCATATAATGAAGCATATGTTGACTTTAAACACTCCTAAAGGCTTCTAAACCCTTGAGTACCTTCCTTGTGTAACACTTACTGATTATACTACTTGAAAACATAAAGAAATCAAGATCAAAAGGTGTTTACGGCCAAGGAAATCTCCTTGGGCCGTAAACTCTATTTAAAGGTGTAAATGAACCCTAAACCTCTTACTAAATTTTGGAACTAAGTCTACAACACCTCAAGGAAGAACCTAGGACTTTAAAACACAAATTGGTACAAGATACTATGAGTTTACGGCCGTAAACTCATAGGTCCGTAAACTCATATAAGACTTACATGTTGACCGTAAACTCATTAGAATAGCCATACACCCTTAGTATGCAATCATATGTGATTATAGTACTTAAAACCTAGAGTTTCCTATTCTAATAGGGTGTTACCTTTCATGATTAGTTGTTTATTTACTAATTATAAACATATATGTGTCATTATATGTTCAGTAGGATCAGTGTGTACTGAAGTCTTCACTTGACACTTAGCATCCTACACCAATCTTACATTTGAGTAACTTACAACAGGTGAGTTCATACCCCCACATTTTTATAGTTTTTACTGTTTTAGGGGGGAATACAAGTATAACACAAAGATATTGTGTTATAACAAATGATTTCAAATGGAATACCGTTATCAAAACAAATGGTTTCAAACATCTTATCAAATCAAATGATTTTAAGTGGTTATTTCAAAAAGACATCAAGTCACCAAAATGGATTTCCAAATATGAAATTTCTTTTAAATGTTTTTATAAACTTATATTTTTCCCCAAAAATCATACTAGTATACATATATTTATATAAATAAGCTTTAAAAGATTTAGGATTGACAACCCACTTTGATTCCTTTTCCTTGTTTGGATGTGGGATTACAAGTATCCGTTGTTTATCCAAATGTCATTTAAATTTTAGTTACATATTTTTATATGTATACAAGTATAAAAGTTTATTCAATTAGATTCAATTACCCTTTGTACATGTTGAGCAAAGGACCCCATACATGAATACTCATTAACAAATCGGAAAGTACATATAAATTATAAAAGGTATAATTTATGATACACAGAACATTAATTCACGATACTAGTATACTAGAGTACATTGTTTTACAAAAACAAAGGTTTAATTCAAAACTATTCAAGTTTATTCATTCATTCAAATACATGTTAAGAATACTAATTCAAGGATATACTATCAATCATTCATTTCAAATGATTGGAATTTCATAACTGTTATACATGTAACGTTATACGCTTTTATGAGTCAAAGAGTACAGTTAGTTTAATTCATTTTAAACGATACAGTAAAGTCCTGATATTATAACCAGAGTCTCCAGCAGGGGATCGAAACAATGTGTGTATAGATCTATATTGGGATTAACAACCCCGCACTCGGACTGCTAGCTACAGTCAGGCATACACGCCTGTGAGTGACAATTGTTATCATCAATTTTCCGCGCATACATAGCGTTGGGTCAGGCCATCTAGTTAGTATGGTTATAATAACTCATTAAAAAGGTATTAACAATACGTTAGTGTATAATTACTAAACTTAAGTACATTTTCAAAGTACTAGTTTACAAGATACAGTTTACAGTATACAGTTTACAGAATACAGTTTACTAGATACAATTTACAAGATACAAGTTTACATAAAGATTACAAATACAAAACATTGGTTTACAAACAGAACAGTTTTATACATATATAACTACTTTTCATACAACAGAAAATATAGGATTTTCTTGAAACAATTTACATATTCAAGAAACAGAAAACATTCTTACAAAACATAAAAACTTATGCACTCACTCAACTTTATGTTGATACTCTCTTTTCAAATTACTTGTATACTCAGGGAACCCGTAGACAGGTACACTCGAGCTTTTGAAGATGGAGCAGTTTATGTTTTGTCTTTATCTTTTGTACAACTTTTTGGTTTCAGTATACAATTTGAAACACATGTAAATATTTATACTTTTTAATACAATGGTTGTTTGTACTATGATTAGTATATTACATGTGTTGTGATACTACAAATGAAGTCCTCCACCCCCGGACGTTTCCGCCGTCTGGTTTGGGGGTGTGACAAATGCTGCTAGAAGTGACGCTCCAGAGCATGTGAAGAAGAAGTTCATTGAACACCTTAAATGGTATTTGGAAGTCCGAAGCTGGTTGCACAGTGCTTACCTCTTTATATCCGAATATGCCAACTGAGTTGACTGATTGCTAAGTTCACTTCGGGGGAGATTGTTAAAGAATAAGAAGTGAACCTCTAGCAATCCCAAGCAAATCCGAAGTTGACTCAAGTCCGAGATGTGAAGATTCTCATAAGTCCTTTTCAATTCGAGATGAAGACATTCCGAAGTCTGAGTCCGTACAAGCATTTAATGCTTTTTTGTCTTTTGTTGACATAACAGTTCTTAGGACTAATTCAGTAAATCTTTTAAGTTTCAGATTTGTCAAACACTTAGCATTAACTAGTCCTTGGAATGTATATCGGTTTAAACGATGTCTCTCTTTTACTATTTAAGGAGTAGATGTTTTCATGAATGACACACCAAGAATAGAAAGAAATCTATATTCTCTTCACATCAATTTCAAACTCTCTTGCAAGTTAAAAATTTCTTTCATTTACATTCTACTTGTTCAAAAATCATCTTTACTTTGATCATAATCAATCTTATTTCATTTTTACTTGAATACTTCGTTGAATATTATCTTCAAGTCTTGACTGGTTTACTAGACTTGACTTGACCAACTTATTAGAAGCAGGCATTGATCTTAAAGGTTAATTCAAGGTTTGAGTTTCCAAACCTTGTCCGCACATTGAATCTTGTTCTCATAATTCTAATAGAGTACCCATAGGTTATGAGATTCTTGAAGAGTTTCTCAAGGAATAAGTTAGAATTTCTTTTCTAGCATTAACTAGGATTTAAGAATTTTCCAAAACCCAAGGTGCGACTCAGATAGCCAAGAGAACCGTTTAGGTTCATACCTTCACAGATACGGGGTATATCCTCGCAGTAGAGGACCAGGAACTCAATAGATAATATAGTTTACCAAAAAAAAGGGTAAAGTACTCAAGATATAAACCAAACTTAGGGATTTGATTTCAACAATAGTAAAGGATTTAGTTAAACCATGCCAAAGGATTTTAGCAGTAGAATCAACGTCAAGGAATAAAGTGTTTTCATAGGTACAATAGGAACCCATAGGAAGAGACCATCCCAAAAAGGACTATGCCCATTAAGGATATTAAAGGTTTGTATCGATCGGATACCCTCGAGTATGAATAATAAAAAACAAAAAAACAAAGCAAAGATTAAACAGAAAAAATGAAGAACACGTATAAGCGCAAAGATACTTTCACTAAGAAAGAAGGTTCTCACAAAGAGAACGAGGTCACAAAGACTACATTAGAGTTTCACCCTAATGTTGATTATATAAAATTACAATAACGAACATCCCACTATTTAGGGATTGTATACCAATCTAAGTAAAGGTCTGATCCGAATCACTAAGATTCCAGATCAGATATCTAATCTATATATACAACGTATAAATTCCTAATATACAAATATCACTAAGGTTATGACGTTCACGCTAACGCTGATAAGCTGGGACTGGCACTGGCGCTGGCAGTCAATGTGTAGTGTTTGACTCATCAGATCATAAGGTGTGACCTTACAATCTCCCCTATGTGATGATGTCAAAACAAGTTCTTCAACATTTCACCCCTAGAAATGAAAACTTCGATTGGCTATGATGTGTGGCGACTGGTTCTGAAATGGTCACAGCCTCGTTCGCATCGAAAGACTAGAGACTGCGATGGCTTGCGATCGTTCACAGTCAATCGCAACCTGATTCCTTCTCTCAACCCTTTTCGTATCTGACGCCCCTTTCGTATCCAACACTCTTTTTGCATCCATCATCTTTTTCACATCCAACACCTTTTTCATTCAAATCACCTTTCGTATTCATATCATTTCCCATATCTGATTATAGAGTCTAATATTTGTTTAAAGATTTTTGCCTGGACACGAATGAACATATCTCCCCATGAAAAAATGATGGGTATTTAGGGTATCTCCCCTGAGAATACGAATATGTTATGAAAGTATCTCTCCCCCTTTTGACTTCAACAACATTGTTGTACTAGCAGAAGCGATCAGCGTATTAGCGAACAAAGGTTACAGCTGTCAACCGAGTGAGATTGTGATGTCTATTGATAGCATAGGTTTGAACTATCATTCACTGACATAGATTTGTGAAGTCTCATTAGTGTATGGTTTCATACGTTGAATCATAAACTTCTTTTATTAGAAGAATAAAGCGTGAGAGTGGGATGATGCATGTAATACATTCCGGTACGAAACATACCCATCGGCATAGAGTGTCAAAGTTTTATCACTGTATGGATAATACAGTGAATCATCAACTTCTTTAATAGAAGATTTGTTGGGAGAGAATGGGTAGGTGCGTGTAATACATCACGAGATGTGATATACCCATCGGCACATTATAATTGAATTCTCATCAGCATCTGGTTTCATACGCTGAATCATAAAATTCTAAAGAAGAAAGTAAGGCGAGAAAAGATTGGTGTGTATGATAAGCTACGGTACATAGCCTAACTATCGGCACAAATTTTTCAAGCTCTTATCAGCGTATGGTATGTTACACTTAATCATAAGGCTTTTAAGAAGAATTTAAGGGCAAGAAGGGATTGGTGCGTGTGATAGCCTACGGTACATAGACTAAGCATCGGCACAAAGTTTCAAACTGTTATCAGTGTATGGTATATCATAGTGAATCGTTAAGTTTTATAAAGAAGAGTCTGAGGAGAGAATGGCATGTTTCAATCATGCTAAGGTGGAATCAACGTGAATCATAAACATTGTAAACTTATCAACAAGAGGTGGTTCGTCTTCTGTATCATGATGTTAAGTTTCAATCGAGACTTTAAAATTCACCATCAATTCATTTAATATGGTACATCAAAAAAATGGTAAGAAGGTAATAACGTAAGAGATGGTCAATAAATGAATAGTTAAAAAAGGAATGCACAACTTTTTCAGAGGACCAGTACGTAGCCTTTTTCAGGAGAATTATAAAACTGATGCTAGAAAATATTTTGATTTAAAAGCTCATGAATCAATTTCCTTTCTTCGAGAAATCTCCCCCCTCAACATTGTCTATAAAACAATACACAAGCAATATCAAATACATCAACATAAAGCATAATTCACACAAACCAAGGGAGAAGATGCGTTTAACCATTGAAGTTTGCAGATAGATTTCAAGCTTCATGTTCACCTAGAACAAGAGAAGACCAAGAACCAGTATTTGAAACCAACGAGTTAATGGGCTCTAATATGTGTAACCATCGAGTTGACAAGATCAACATGAGGGCACTCGAGGTTTTATCAAATTATGAGTCAGTAGATGAAACTAAGACTCATTATATTAATGGTGGCTTTTTGCATCCATAACAGTGAGTGGATGAGAAAGAGGGAATTGTCAACAAGAAGAAGACATGATGACAACATTCTCCTTAACAACCAGAGCATTCAAAGCATTCTGAATGACCCCAGCTCTTTCTAACTCCAAAAGGAAGAGATGCAGATCAACTGTAGATAAAATATTGATATACCTAAAGGAGAGAATAAAGAGAAAAGAGAGCACTTGTAAACATTAGATAGAAAATTTTAGCAAGCTATGTAAGCTTCTTTATTTAAAACAAAATAAATAAAGTACTTGTTTTTGTGTTTTTATTTTTAAGAAGGAGAATAAAAGAAAGGTTTTTCAAAGAAAGCTAAAAAAATTAAGTCATTGAAAGCATGTCGAGATCAGCAATCAATTTATTCAGGGTGTTATCATCCAATGCCTTAGTGAAAATGTCGGCCAATTGATTAGTGGATGGAATGTAAAATTGTTCCAATTTTCCCTTTTGAACTATGTCCCTGATGAAGTGATGACGAATGTCGATTTGTTTGGTCTTAGAATGTTGCATCAGATTTTGTATCATTTGGATGGCACTGGTGTTGTCACAGCAAATGGGAGTCTTTGAGAAGTTTAAACCATAGTCGAAGAGTTGATTTTCAATAAAACGTATTTAAGCACAACATCTTCCAGCAGCTACATATTCTGCTTCAGCAGTAGAACAAGCCACTAATGTATGCTTCTTGTTGGACCAACTCACCAGTCTATTTCCCAGCATTTGGGCTCCTCCTGAAGTACTTTTTCGATCAATGTTACAGCCACCATGATCCGAGTCAGTGTATTCTACCAACTTGAACTTAGAATCACGAGGATACCATAACCCAAGATTAGGTGTATGTTTCAAGTAACTAAAGATTCTTTTTATAACGAGATGAGATTCCTTAGGATAGGATTGATATCGAGCACAAAACCCACCATGATCTAAGTCAGTGTATTCTACCAGCTTGAACTCAGAATCACGAGGATACCATAACCCAAGATTGGGTATATGTTTCAAGTAATGAAAGATTCTTTTTACGGCGAGAAGATGATATTCCTTAGGATAGGCTTGATATCGAGCAAAAAATATGGTAATGAACATAATGTCAGGGCAAATGGAAGTAAGATAGAGCAGTGATCCTATCATTCCTTGATACATGGTTGCATTCACATAATCGCCACTTGGATCAACGGAGATAGACATTGATGAAGACATTGGAGTCTTCGTTGGCTTGCTATCAGAAAAACCAAACTTCTTCAGTATGTCTGCAATGTATTTAGCTTGACAGAAAAATATCCCATCAATGATTTGTTTAACCTGCAAACCTAAAAAGAAATTTAGTTCACCCATCATACTCACTTCAAATTTCTTGGCCATAACCTCAACGAACTCAGAACTCAGCTTTTCAGGAGTGGATTCGAAAATGATATCATCAACATACGCTTGAGTAAGGATGATGTGAGATCTTGATTACTTGATGACCAAAGTTTTGTCAATTTTTCCTTGTTTGTATCCACTCTCCATAAGATAACTAGCCAATGTGTCATACCATGCCTTTGGTGCATGCTTCAAACCATAGACAACTTTATCAAGACGATATACATGATTGGGAAATTCTTCGCTTTCAAATCATGGAGGTTGTTATAGGAAAACTTATTCTTGAAGATTCTGATGTAAGAAGGCAGTCTTAACATCTATTTGATAGACTTTGAAGTTCTTGAATGAGGAAAAAGCAAGGAACAGACAGATTGCTTCAAGTCTAGCAACATAGGTGAAGGTTTCGTCATAGTCCAAACCTTCTAGCTGACAAAACCCTTGGGCCACAAGTCTTGCCTTGTTTCTAATAACAATTCCATCTTCATCCATCTTGTTCCTGAACACCCAACGAGAACCAATAATGGTCCTTCCTTGGGGCGTGGGAACTAGACTCCACATGCGATGTCGTTCTACGTCATTCAGCTCGTCTTGCATAGCTTTGATCCAGTTAGCTTCTTTGAAAGCATCAACAACATTCTGTGGTTCGATCATTGAGACAAAATTCATAAACATGTACTGCTGACTTTGTTGTGAGTGAGAATCCTAGAATTGACATCTCCAATGATTTTAGATTCATGATGATCTCGAAGAATTCTAGGATTATTATTTTCATTCATATTACTCGAAACCGAATCTTCCTTATTTGAGGAAAGAAAACAAAGTCATCCTTTGAAGTCAGAATGGGAATTAAAAATTTGATCCATATTAGGAACAACATGCTCAGTGACATTTGGCAAAAACTCAGGAACAGGGTCTGATGGACTAACAGTGAGCTCACTTAGAATGGAAGATGGATGATTAATCCGATCATGAATGAGTGAATTTTCATCGAATGTGACATGAGCAGTTTCCTAAACAATTTTGACTTGAAAGGTTGAATACCCTGAAATCCTTTGACACACTAGAGTACACCAGAAACACTCATTCATCAGCTTTAGCTTTGAACTTTGAGCGCTAATCTCTTTGATTCAAAGTGTAGCAGACACATCCAAACACATGAAAGTAAGAAATGTCGGGTTTTCTCCCCTTAAGCAGCTCATAGGCGGTTTTCCCATGACACTTTACAATGATAGAACGTTTTTTAGTGTAACAAGTTGTGTTGATAACTTCATCCTAAAAGGATAGAGGAAGACCAGCTTCAACAACCATAGTTCACCCACCTTCAATGAGAGTCCAATTTCATCTTTCAACAATTATGTTTTGTTAGGGGTTCTAAAAGCAGAGAAATTTTGAGAAATTCATGAATTTGAACAAAAATCTTCTAGGGAGGAATTTCTAAATTCAGTTCCATGATCACTACGTAATTGCCTGACTTTATGGTCATAAAGAGCTTCCCATTGCTTGATGAGTGATATGATTTCATCAGCAACATGAATTTTCTTTCTCAAAAAGATCACCCATGTAAATCTTGAATATTTATCTACGATGATAAGGGTGAACTTCTTTCCAGATCTTGACTTAATTGGAACCGGTCCAAACAGATCAATATAGAGGAGATGAAAGGGTTTGGTGACGGAGGAACATGACTTTGGCTTAATAGATGACTTGGTTTTCTTTCTTTTTTCACATGCTAAACATAGTTTATCTTTAACAAACTACATCTTAGGAATTCCTCGCATAAGCTGATTCCCAGAAATATTTGATATGTTCTTGAAGGTCAAGTGAGATAGTCTCTTGTGCCACAGCCAGTTTAGATGAGATTGAGCACGAGAGAAGAAGCGTCATCGAAGAGAGTTGTCAGCTAGAAAACATGTCCAGAACATAGATGTCATTATGTTGGTTTGCAGTTAGTAAAGTGACATTCTTTTGATCAACAACTTTTCATCCTTCTTATTGAAATGAACTTCATAGTCAGTGTCACACAGTTGGCTGATTGAGATGAGATTGTGATGACTTACGTATGAAACATTCTTGAATACAATAGAGTTGCATTTAATAGTGCCATATCCCTTTGTAGCTCCCTTTCCATTGTCTCCGTATGTAACAGTTGGACCATCTTTTTTTACGAACTCATCTAGAAGTGACTTGAATCTTGTCATATGTCTTGAACAACCACTATCTAAGTACCAACTATATTCTTTACCTTGAAAAACTAAAATATACAATTAGTATACATTGACCCATTTTGCAATGGGTCACTTAAGAGAAAATATGATAAGAGGCATCAAGGAGACAATTTAATGAGCTTCCCTTTTTGATCCATTTATTATTTCGAGTCAATATGTTGTCAGCGCGAACAGAGCTTTCTTCAAATGTACACTCGCTGACTCTGTGAGAAGCATTACCACACCGATAATAAACTCTTGTTCCAGAATTCTTTCTTTTAACATTAGAACTTTGATTTCTTTTGACAACAGAACTTGATGAATCTTGATCTTTAGATTTGAAAACTTATGCTTTAGTTATGGACCAAGGATTGTCATCGATGGTGTGCTCAGATGCCACTTGGTCATGGGACACAGATGAGATGGATAAATCATTTGAAGTAGAGAACTTTGATTGACCTACAGATTCAATTTTTCTAACAGAGCACTGGGGAAACATGCTAATAATTTCGTTTATGGAATGAAATTCACCATTGGAGATGGGAAATTTCAGCAAGATCTTAGTGGAGGGCAAAACATAATCATGATGATGAGGTTGAAGATAAGGGTCTAGAGCAGATAAACGAGATATGCATTTAGTATTATCATTTGAGTCAGTAGTAAAATGATTATCAATCAGAGTTTGATTCATGAAATAGGTACTAACAAATCTAGTTTTAAAATCTTTCTCGTGGCTATTAACATTATAAAAGTTTGTTTAATCTCAACCTTTTTGATTAAGGAAACAACACCCTCAATATCACCACCAAGGATTTTCTCACATTAATCAAGAATTTGATCATTAATAATTCTCGTGACATTACAGTGGGAAGAATCCCAGTTATTTAAAATAAGCTTAATGCTTCTTGCATGATCGACAACTTTTTCATTTTCATCGTGAAGAAAAGTATTGGTTAGTGAGATACAAGAGTTTTCCTTTTTTAAGAGAGAAAGGGAGTTCTCAGAAAAAGAGAGTTTTTCTTTAAGGTTTTTCAACTCAATTTTGAGAGAATATTTTTCTTTATTGGAGATAGAAAGATCAAAACATAAATGATTAAACATGTCAGCCTTTTCAGTAGAGGAGTAGTTAACAAAATTCTTTACCTGATACATGGAGGCTGAGTCCTAGTCCTGAGACTTAGAGCCCTTAGTGGCTTGAGAAAGGTTAGAGTCAAAAGTACTAATCATATCCTTTGGTGCTTCAGTATGAGAGCCAATGATTTGAGCCGTGAGACACTTACCTTTTGTAACTTCATCATCAGAAAGTCCTTCTCTGTCGAAAGCGGACGATAAGGTGTTCATCATATATTGTGCAGTTGAGCAGTTTTGAACCAAATGATAGACATGATATGGAAGAGAGTTTCCAATAGCAATCCTCACCTTTATATCGAGATTTTGAACTCTTTTCTCTTCTTTGTTGTATTCTAACACTGACTTCTGCTTTAGTCCACTACCGGATGCATTATAATTGGATAATTGATGCATAGAGACGATGGGACCCTTTTTAATCACATCAAGCATGTCATAGTCCATGATCTCGAGAACATCCATAGCCTTTGATTTCCATGCAACAAAAGTTAAGTTCATCAAAAGGAGGGATCTTGCCAACAACATATGATTTGGGATTAAAAGAGATCAACATAATAACTCATGTGTATCGTAAACCCGCTCTGATACCAATTAAAGGCTTGTATCGATCATATACACTCAAATATGAATAACAAAGATCAAACAAACAAATAAAATATTAAATAGAAAAATTGAAGAACATGTATAATCACAAAGATACTTTCACTAAGAAAGAAGATTCTCACAAAGAGAACGAGGTCACAAAGACTACATTAACAAAGACTGCATTAGGGTTTCACCATAATGTTGATTATATATGATTACAATAACGAAGATCCCACTATTTAGGGGATATATACCTATCTAAGTAAACGTATGATCCTATTCGCTAATATTAGGGATCAAATATCTATTCTATTTATACAATGTATAACTTCCTAATATACAAAGATCACTAAGATTATGAAGTTCACGTTGATGCTGATAAGCTGGGACTGGTGCTGACGTTGGCTCTGGTGGTCAATGTGTAGTGATTGACTCTTCAGATCATAAGGTGTTACCTTACAGATATGATAATACTTCAGTATAACTTTAGGCATCAGGATAGGTTACATGTTTAGTTTAGTTAGTCCTTTAGTCGATAAGCAAGCCTTATGACGAGTCCGTTACCAATATTAGAATATTGGTTCCAAAGTTTCAAACAGGTAAAGTCGTAATAATAGCTTTAGTTAAATTCCAGGCAATGGGAACACCTAAAATAGGTAAAACTACCGTTGTAATCTAGATTTGTGTGTGATTTAAAGATATAGCTTAAGCCTTTTTAGAGGAATTTTCATGGAAAAATGGATTTTGTTAGGACATTGTAGATAAATTTCCTTAATCAGTCACCTCAAATCCAGTCGACTGTGTTCCTAGCCAAAGAAACCAATCGACATCTCTCGTCTGAAGAAGGTCATTTGTCATAGAGTATAGTCTAAACCGACAAATTCATGGTTTAGGAAGACTTCGCGAGGAGTTTGGGGGTATGACTAAGGCAGATAATGAAGTTCTACCCGACAACGTCAACTAGATCATGTGATGATCTCAAATATCCTATTAGAATGACATGTAGGAATCAGCTTAAGGAACGCTAGGATCTGGATTTCGGGGAAGAAATCTTTGTAAATGGGGAAGAGTTGTAACACCCCGTTTTTCGCTTTACAGTATAATCTAAAATAGACATTTTAGATAGTAGATTATTTAGAATAAATAATCTAAATGGAAGTCGTAGTAATCGGAAAAGAGAATCTGTACATACAAAGAATGTCCAAATCTGACTTCGTTAGAAGAAGTTATGATTGATGGCGGAACGAATAAAGAACGAGAGCCTACAGATCCGCTTATATCTAGTTAGGGTTGATGGTGGAACGAATAAAGTACGGGAGCCAATAGACTCGAGTAGATTTCATGGCGGAACGATTAAAGTACGGGAGCCATTATTTGTATGCATGTATAAGTATTGCGGTATATGGTATATAGGGGGAACACACTAAGCGTAACGCTTAATTAGTTGTTTATAAATGTTTCTCAGGAGCTTCATTGGTTCATATGAAGAGAAAGGTTTGACTGTACATATGCACATTCGCAATCATGTTTCGGCATAATGTAATAAACACTCTTATGTAAATGAATATTTTTAATAAATAAATATGAAAATGTTGGGTTGAAAATCGGGACGTTACAAGTATTTGGAATACCCCCCAATGGCACGTATAAAATATTGTCCGCTTTGGGCTCCTGTCATGAAAACTTGCCACGGGTCACCCATCACTGAATTGCTCTTGCCCGGGCACGACTTTAAAACACATTGTGACAGGGAAGATATCCACAACCCTCATAAGGAATTCTTAGTTCTCCTTCCGAGCCGATGTAGGATCAGGTGCAACCCACCTTCACCCCCATTATAGGGTTTGACGTCCCTTTCAAACACATCAACCCGTGCCCTAGCTCTGATACCAACTGTGACATCCCTAAATTTACGGCTATTTTATAAACTCTGTTTTAAATAATGCATAAATAAAAATTTTAAAATGGCCGTAAATTTGGGGATGTCACAGTTTTCTAGCTCATTCTTCCAATCCAAGAAATCTTTAATGTTCATGGATCCATTGAATGACGGGACATCCTTGGCTTATTGCTTGTAATCGAAATCATGGTTGTTTCTATTCCAAACAAACCTTCCACCTCTTGCTTCTTCATCTCCCCTATCATCGTTGGGGTCAAAATCCTCACCGAGTCGACCCTGCTCCTGCTGTCTGATTCGTTCCTCCGCTTGATTCCTTCATTGATTTCGTTGGTTTGGAGGTTGATTTCGATGATTAGGTGGTTGATTTTCGCGAACAAGAATTTTTTTCATTGACTTGCATGGCCGGTTGACCTTGGGAAGCACGCACCTGGGTCGCAAGTGCAGCTAGGGTTCCTGTGATTTGTTGAAGGGTAAGTTGGAACCCTTGAAGGGTTTGTTCCATATGATCGATCCTATCTGTATCGACTTGTTCCCCCATCGTTGAGAGCTCTGATACCACTTGATGTAGCCTAAACTATAGTTAATAGACAACTTGGGTTGTGTATTGTCAAGCACAATGGAAACCTGGGGACACTTTCGTGTGCCAGACGTGTGATGCTCATATTTAAGAAAACCTTCTTCGACTCTTTTCTTATTAATCAATCAAAAACATAAAATTATATAAGACACGACCTATATATATATATATATATATATATATATATATATATATATATATATATATATATATATATATATATATATATATATATATATATATATATATATACTAAAAACGTAAACCTATTAGGACTCTAAAACTTGTAATTTAGGAAAGTAAATACTAGAAATAAATAGTGAAAAGACTCAATTTAAATAAAGATAATATGCTTGTCCTCTACTCCTCTCTATTCTTGACATTAGGATTAATTAGATCCACATCACAAACACTTTGTGTGCACTACACACATCATATAAATACTCATCCTAAAATAACATATCTGACCAAATCTATAAGAGTCTCAGCATCTCTAATGTCAGACCGCGTTGTTTGGTTCTTCGATAAAATTAGTGGACGAGAGAAGTTGAAGAAACATAAATCGAAAATCTGTAGTTGGTCAAAGACGAGGAATAGTAGTTGGAGGTAGAGGTGGCAGTGGTATAATAGACCCGATGCAACAAGATATTGATGGCGGTGATGGTGGTGGAAACAACAGGATGCCTTGAAACCACATAACCAATGGTGGAGATGAGATATTGTAGATGTCAAAAGTCAGATTCACTTAGATCTAACCACCTATGTACTAGGAATGCCACCGGAGACTATATATATATATATATATATATATATATATATATATATATATATATATATATATATATATAGAGAGAGAGAGAGAGAGAGAGAGAAGTTGTTTTGAGAAGTCATATATTTACGGGAACCCGATAACGACCATTAGATTAGATTATCTTTAATTTTTGTTAAGTAAAGTTACGATCAGACTTTTAAATATCGTCCTATATTTTATTGTCATTAATTTAACAAAAATAAATTAAATATTGTCCTATATTTTATTGTCGTTCATCATCTTACTCATGTTAAGTGGTGACATGTGTTATATTTAATGAAATTAATAACATTTTAATACATTTGTCATCATTTATGATGGTAGGATAATATGTAGGAGGAAAATGTAGAAGGATATTTATTTTTCTTTAAAAAACATTAATTTAAGCTTTATTTTAATCATTAAAAAAATATTATTTTATCTTTGACAAGAATTAGATTATATTAAGAATAATGATCATCTTCATCATACTATACGATATTTATTCATTGATTCATCGATCCATTAAATCATTCATATTTTTTTTATTTTCTTCATCGAATCTTCTTCTTTTCATTTCGAATCATCTGCATTATTTATTCATTATCGTTGATTTGTTATTTAACATTGACGAAATTGTTCTTGTGATTTAGTATTGCGATCACATTTCTAGGTTAGGTTTTTTGTGTGTTTGTTTTTTTTTTCAATTTCAATCGATCATATTTACTATTTATTTTTATCGAATCATTTGTATTTAGTCTAAATCATTTATTCATTATTGTGTTATTCTTCATCATGCTTGATTTTTTCATTGACGTGATTCAATTTCGATCGTTTAAGCAATGTTGTTATTATTGTTCTATCTCTTATTCTGCATTCAATTTTTTTATTTTTTTTTAGTTTCAGTTGAATTTTTACTTGTTGTGTATTAATTGTATATTAATTTGATTTTGAATTTTTAGCGATTCACTGGAATCAAGTTTTTTTGTTTCTGGAAATCCTAATAATGAAAGTATTATTTTTATTCGTACTAATAACTCATATGATTATTGCATCTCTAAAATGATATATGTTATACTTTGCTTGATTACTCTGTTTGTTACCAACTCTCTTACTATGATGCTGTAAGATTCATTTGTTTTTCACTTATCTAAGGTAGTTTTTGTTTAGTTGAAGTTATAAAAGAGTAAAAAATCGATTTTACATGTGAATCCTTTCAATTATGTAGACCGGATATATAACCTTTTCAATTAATTACTTGGATTGTTTTAAAGTCTAATTAATTATATTCCTTAAATCTTATTTTTTGATGATGATTTCTTTGTATATAGAATCTAGAATTTATTTTGTTTAAATCTGTAGCGTATGCACTTTATATTAGTTCTTATCATTATTATTTGATAATTGGAAATTTGAACTATACGTTCTTGTTAAGTTCATATAAATGTTTTTGTGTACAAACTTATTTTTTGTTAGATTAATTAGTTGTGTTTCGGTAGTAGCTATATTATCTTTTTTTTTTTTTTTGTTAATTTGTATATGAATTTTTTGTATTTTAGTTTACTGCATGTGTTAGTTGTGATGTCCATCTTTTTATTGTTTAATATATCTTGAATGGACATATATATAAGATTATATTACACTAGTTGATGTATAATTTGATTTTTGTATACATGAAGTTTTTGTTATTGTTATTTTAATATATGTGCGCATATTTTATATATCTAATTGTATTTTTTTCTTGTTTTAATGTTATATATCATTCAAGGAATGTTTTTTTCTTATGGCAATGAAGGTGAAGGAGATGAATATAATACAACAAATAACTTTGTTAATTCCTAAAATGAAGTTACTGTTGGTGATTCTTTTTTTTTTTTGTTCAAGACATTGAACAAGAAGAGCATATTTCAGCATACAATATAAGTCATGTCATTGTAGTAACCACTGAGTTGAAAGGTCATTAAAATAAAATTTATGCCAATTTTCATTAAATTTTTATACTTTTTTATATCTACTTCTTGTCTAATTATTAATAAATTTGCATTTATATTCTCATATGATAAGTTAAATCTCATGGTGGTGAAAATACATTTTTTTTGGATTCCTAATGTCCATAAATCACTTGAGCCCATTCCATTTTCTGAATTTAATTATATAGATTTGGGAGTTGAGATAGATATCAAATATGCTGAAAAAGCAGGGTTTGATTTAGACTAGGATCTAAGAAATTTATGAATTGAATTTTAGTTTATAAGTATGTATTTTACAGTAGATTTGGTACTGAAAAAGAAAAACAATGCTGATACATTGAAAGGTGATAAAGGGAAACAAAAAAGAAAGCAATCTAGCCAAATTGTTGAGTGTCCGGCCAAGATTGGTTTGAAGGTGGTTGAAGTCACTACTAAGTTCATTGTTTTGACATTTGTTTCTAAGCATAATCATGAATTATATACAAATCACACGGTTCACTTTTCACGTTCTAATAGACCATTAGATTATTTTGATAAAAGTGTTATCTACAATTTAAACACTTCAAACATTGGGGCCACCAAAGCACACACTATGATGTCAATTTTAAAGGGTGGACGTCGTTCTTTAGGTCCAAAGACTTGGGACTTTTTTTTTCAAGGGACTTAAATTTCTATCTAGTAGAAAGCGATGCTAGTATGTTTGTTAAGTTGATGAAACTTCAAAAAAAAAAAAAAAAAAAAAAAAAAAAGATAGACCTAATTTCTCATTTCATTATATGCTAGAGGTGATGAGCTTAGGGTTGTGTTTTGGACAGATAGAATTTCAAAGCGGAATTACTCTGAATTCTCTGATCTTGTCTCTTTCGATGCTACTTTAAAAAAAACAAGTAAGATATTACTTATATTTATAATTATATGTATATTATTTTATGTTATTCAAATTTTAATTTTTTATGCAAATTTGTTTTTTTCAAGTACAGTTTTGTAACGCCCGGATCTCGAGGTACATCGTTCATAATCAAATTGTCATTTTTGGGGATTGCCATGACATGGTGGAGGCACCACCACGACGTGGCGAGGCGAAATGGGTTGCATGTTCATTCAAGTCACCACGGCGTGGCAGTATTGGCCATGGCGTGGAGGCGGCTGGCATGCAAACCCTATTTTCCGGGTTTGCTCCCTATTTAATGGAATGAGGAGGCTAGGGATTGCTCATCCTTAGCCTCCATCAGTTCCCTCAAGCCTCAAAGAAACCCTAATCACTTTCCTCCATTATTGAGCTAGTTTTGGTGTTCCTTGAAGCTAAATGAGGAAGAAGAAAGAAGAAAGAAGCAAATATCAAGCAAGCAAGTCTCCATCTTCACCCTATCACTCTTCTAGACCTTTGTAAGTGTCCAAGACTCGATTTTTATCATGCTAGGTTGCTAGATCTTGAGTTTTGTCCCATTAACTTCTTGTTCTTGTTTGTTAAGATGATGAGATCTCATAAAGTTTGCTACTTTATGAATCTCTGGGAAATGTGGAGTATTTTGTGTCATGGATCTGGAGTTTGGTTGGGTTTTTGGTCCATACATGAGATTAGGTCATAAAACCCTCATTTTGGCCTAATATGGGTTCAAGACATGCATTGGACATGCATGTCTATAAAGCACCAACTTTTAAGTTAGCTTTGGTGCTAGAATCACTTCTGGAAAGGATGGATTTGAGACCTTATGGAATAAGTGCTTATTGGTTAATTTCTTACATTATTAAGACTTTTTGGGACCTTTGAATGGTCCTAATGGATAAAGTTAGAAACTTTATCCTTCAAAATCACATTTTGGACCAGATCTGAGCCTTGGGGTTCTTTGAATCGAAGAAAACAACTTAATGCATTAAGTTCTTGGAACCTCGGCAACCACGGCGTGGTGGTTGGGATTTTCCCACCTGTTTGGTCGTATGCGGACCACGCTGTGGCCAAGGAAGATCACGTCGTGGCGACCGGTTGAAGTTAACATTGACTGTTGACATTGACCGTTGACCTTAAGGGTTGACTTTTGACTTATAGACTTTTGTTTAGCTAATGATAGGTAGAATAAGGTCTTGCCTTGTGTGATTATATAGGTGACATAGCACCTATTGTGGGATTTTTGAGAGTGTGTTGGCTGTTGAGCTGCTTTGCGAGGTGATTTTCCTTCACCATACTCCTGAGTCGAAGGCACCAATGCTAGCCAACTGAATTATGTTTAGAGGTTGATAGTTGTCTTTGTGACAATTTCCTGATATGCTTATATGTGCTTGTTATCTTTGTGACTCTTGATGTTATGCTTATATACTAGCTGTAGGAGGTGAAATGGACCCGATACCGGTTGAAAGAGACCGAAGGGTGGAAATACACTTAGTATCGGTTGAAAGAGACTGAAGGAGTTGAAATACACCCAGTACCGATTGAAAGAGACCGAAGGGGGTGAAATAGACCCAGTACCTATTGAAAGAGACTATAGGGGTTGAAATATACCCAATATCGGTTGAAAGAGACCGAATGGGTGAAATAGACCCGGTTATGTTTTGACTATTATGTATGTATGGTATGAGGTATTTTGGGGGAGCTCACTAAGCTTTGTTCTTACGGTTTCCAGTTTATGTTTCAGGTACTTTTAGCTCGAAAGGGAAGGGCCCGGCTTGATCGCACTGCATCTGCCCATGCTTTCTCCATTATGTGATTTTGGGATTTGTACTCTGATATTATTTCACTATGATACACTTTCGGTTGTTTTGACATGATTATTGGATGGTTTGAAATGAAAACGAAATTTTTGTCTGAAATTTTTGGGATGTTACAAGTTGGTATCAGAGCCTTGGTTTGAGGGATTTTGGCATACTCTCGGGTGTGTCTGAACTCAAACTGAGGATTTGGTAGATTTTCATAAAAGGAAATATTTTATTAAGAAATTTCTAATGAAAGAAAGGGGTGTGATGCGTGCAACCAGCCGATCTCAAGTAAGTCTTCCCAAAATACCAATACATGTTAAATGTTTTATGTTATGATATGATAACATGCTAGACTAGGGCTAAAGATCTGCTTAGGATTGCATGACAGAATGTTAGGAGAGATGCCTTTATGTGCCTATTGTATGAGCTTATAGATTTGAATGCTAGTATGAGATCATTTATCTGATAGGATGGCTTGTTTAGGTTATGTTCTGATTCGAATTGCTTAATTCTCGAATGATGAGTGCTTTGTGCTTTTAGGAGTTCTCATTAATACCAGCTAACAAGTAGACGAATGCGTAAGGTTACATGTTGTTGAGATTAAATAATTTTAGAGGGTTAGGTTTAACTCTATTGCGCAGCTCTTGTCTAAGTCCAACAATTGTAGTGTGAGACCTTTCACTCGAAGAATTATCTAGTACCAATAGTATGTAATTATATTTTTGTGGTAGTTAGCAGGTATTAGAGGGAGTTCCTTCTGCAGCTGATAGTAGAGAGTGGTGAGGAAAGGAACCCTAAGGAGTTACTGGAATTTGCCTTAGCGCATAGGGCGCTCTATGATATGAGAGAAGTAATAGACAGAAGGGAAGTGACTTGGAGGATTCGTGACAGTCCTTGGGGAGGGTATAGATAGGTGTGGAAGATAGTATTGGGCTCGTACTACTGAAAGCACATGATCTATACCCAAAACAAGGAAGATCATAATGAAGTCAAGAAACTTAGAGAGTGTGAACCTATTCGTGTGTGTTTTGATTATTTATGTGTTATGTTTTAGCATGGTGATGACACGCGGTGAGGTAGGACGTTCAGGATCTGGATCTTGTTCGGGCTCAGGCACCGAACCAATTGACGAGGGATTATGCGAGTTCATTGCGTCTGAGATTACTAGAGGCATCTTTGATGCGACCCAGGTGATGTTTGGGTATATCAAGGAGGGTATCAGCAAGTTGATGGAGGATCGCCTTCAGATCTTAAGGGCCGATCTGGCCTCTAGTCAGCACGGAGCCCGTACTCTCCCCTTCAAGGATTTTAGGGGATGTGGGGTGCCAGAATTCTTTGGGCGAAGGACCCAATTGCATCCAGGAGATGGGTAACAGACATTGAGTTTGCCCAGATGACTAGCTTCTGCCTCGAGGGGTCGAAGGTGAGATTTGATGCAGGTTGTCTGAGGGAGCGAGTTCGGGATTGGTGGGAGGAGATTGGCTATACTTTGGGAGCCCTAGCCATTGAGGCCATGAGCTGGCCGTATTTCATGACCCGGTTCCGAGCGGAGTTTGCACCAGTTGTTGAGGTGAAACAGCTAGCGAGGGAGGATTTGGATATGCGACAGACGACTGAGACTGTGGCGGAAATCATCGCCAAGTTTCGAGAGAGAAACTTATTGGTACCCCAGTATGTTGCAGATGAGTAGATGCGAACACTCGGTACCATGACATGTTGAGATCAGATATTCGGGAGTTTGTTAGTTTTTCCGCTTGCCCAAAACTGGATGACATGATATCCAGGGACCGAGAACGGGATTTTGATTTGGAGCACATAGGGAAGAGGATGGTAGAGCATGGACAGACGAATGGGGTTTCAACAAAGAAACTCAAGGGTTTTGATTCTAGATAGAGGTGCCAGCAGGGTCGGGGCCGTTGTCCCAAGTGCGGCAAGGAACATGATGGAGTCTGCAGGGTGGGTGGCTCGGGCTGCTACAAGTACGTTAAGATGAGACACTTGGGCATGGATTGTACTGCTACTACCACCATCCAGGTATCCAATCTGATTTGCTTTCATTGCAATCAGAGGGGCCATAAGAAGGCCAGTTGCCCAAGTTTAGCAGTAGTGGGACCAGTAGCGGCAGTGGGACCAGTAGCAGCACCTGCTCCGACGACTCTGAGGATCATTGATGGCCACCAGGGCCAAGCGGAGGCGCCAGTTGTTCGGAGCAGGGCATTTCAGCTGACAGTCGAGGAGGCTCGTACAGCACCTGATGTGGTGACGGGTTTGTATTCCCTCGTTACCTTTTCATTAATTTTATTCATCATACTTATATGTTTGTATTTCTGTTTAGGGTTATTCCTCATGAACGATATTCTTGCGTTGGTTTTATTCGATCCAGGGCTACCCGATCTTTTCTATCTCTTGCGCTTAGTAAGAGGTTTCACGATGTTCTGAGAGAGTTGGATTATCCACTAGAGGTTGAGATTGTTGCTGACCGCCCGGTGCGAGTGTTGAGGGTTCACCGAGGATGCACTTTGGAGTTATTCAGTGAGCAGTATCCGATTGATTTGGTTCCTATTCCCCTGCGAGAAAGCAAGGTCGTTTTAGGGATGGATTGGTTAAGACCCAATGGGGCGATGATTGATTTGGACTTCAGTTGGTACGTGTTTGAGCCCCAAGTTGGGGAGAGTTGGTGATCCACAGTGAGGATGCTCAGCGTGGGTCGGCTCTCTGTTCAGCAGAAAGGGCCAGACATTATCTTCAGGAAGGATGTTCCAGGTTTGTGGCCTATGTGATGGATACCTGGGAGAAGGGTGAGGTGACCGTGGATGATGTTCTGAGTGTTCGGGAATACCCGGATGTGTTCCCGGAGGATTTTTCGGTAGTACGTCCGGAGAGGCAGGTGGAGTTTTTTATTGACTTGGTTCCAGGTGCGGCTCTGATAGCCAAAGCACCTTATCAGTTAGCACCTCCAGATATGCAGGAGTTGTCTACACAGCTGCAGGAGCTTTTAGACAAGGGATTTATTCGGACAAGAAGTTCACCATGAGGAGCGTCGATCTTATTTGTGAAGAAGAAGGATGGGTCACATCGGATGTGTATCGACTACTGGGAGCTGAATAAGCTAACGGTGAAGAACCATTACCCGCTCCCAAGGATCGACGATTTATTTGATCGGCTTCAGGGCGCATCTTGGTTTTCCAAGATTGATCTGTGTTCAGATTATCACTAGATGAGGGCCAGAGAGGAGGATATGCAGAAGTTGCCTTCCGAACTCGTTATGGTCATTTTAAGTTCCTGGTGATGCCCTTTGGGCTTACCAATGCTCTAACCACGTGCATGGACCTCATGAATCGCGTATGCATGCCTATGTTGGACCGGTCGGTGATTGTATTTATTGACGATATCCTGGTCTATTCCAAGACTCAGGAACAACATGAGGAGCATCTGAAGGAGGTATTGGAGAATTTAAGGAGGGAGAAATTGTTCGCAAATTTCTCCAAGTATGAGTTTTGGTTGCATGAGGTGCAGTTTCTGGGACACCTTGTCAACCAGAAAGGTATTTTGGTCGATCCAGCCAAGGTTGAGTCGGTAATGAGATGAGAGGTTCCGAGGTCTCCATCCGAGATTCGAAGTTTTCTTGGATTGGTAGGTTATTATCGGATATTCATTCAGGATTTCTCCAAGATAGCAGTTCATTTGATCAAGTTGACGAAAAAGACTGTCATGTTTTGTTGGGGGTCTGAGCAGCAGACAACTTTTGAGACTCTAAGGTAGAGATTGTCTGAGGTGCCGATTCTGACCATGCCGGAGGGTGTTGAAGATTTTGTGATATATTATGATGTGTTGATCACTAGTGTGGGTGCATATTTGATGCAGTGGGGGTCATCTGATCGCTTATGCTTCGAGACAGCTGAAGCCTCATGAGGCGAATTATCCTACACATGACTTAGAGTTGGGGGATGTGGTTTTCGCCCTCAGGATTTTGGGACATTACCTCTATGGGGTTCGTTGTACTATTTACACGGACCACAAGAGCCTGAGATGTCTGATGGATAAGCCGAATTTGAACTTGAGGCAACGTAGATGGTTGGACGTGGTAAAGGACTATGATTGTGAGATCCTTTATCACCCAAGGAAGGCCAATGAGGTGGCCGATGCCCTCATCCGCAAGGCGATTGCTGCCCTGGTCAGTGATGTATGTTTGAGGATGACTGTCATTACCCCACTTTTAGAGTAGGTTTGAGAGGCTCAGGTTGAGGCTATGAAGGAAGAGCATCGGAAGAGTGAGTGCATAGTGGGTCAAGTGGCTTCCTTCGATTATGATAGTCAGGGATTGTTGACCCTTTATCGGAGGGTGTGGGTTCCACATTAGGGCGGAGTGCGTCAGATCTTGATAGAGGACGCCCACAAGTCGGGGTCCTCTATTCATCCCAGAGCGACAAAAAGGTATAGAGATCTTCGGCCTGACTATTGTGGCCATGCATGAAGCGGGATATGGCATGGTATGTGGAGAGGTGCTTAACTTGCTGAAAAGTCAAGGCCGAGCATCAGTGACCCCACGGTAAGATGGAGCCATTGGGTATTCCCGTTTGGAAATGGGAAGAGATTACCATGGATTTTATCACAAAATTACCTCGGACAACGCGCAGAGTGGATTCGATATGGGTCATCATGGATCGACTAACCAAGAGTACGCATTTTATTCTGATTCAGGAAGGTATCTCTGCAGAGAAGTTGGCAGACATCTACATTCGGGAGGTTGGCGCACGGTATGGGGTACCAGTTTCAGTCATTTCAGATAGGAATGTTTGGTTTACTTCCAGGGTTTGTAAGAGATTTCATGAGGATGTGGGTACTCGTCTCCATTTCAGCACGACTTTCCACCCACAGACAGATAGTCAGATTCAGCGGACTATCAAGACTTTGGAGGACTTGCTGCAAGCATGTGTTCTAGATTTGGCGGTAGTTGGGATATGTATCTCCCTTTGGCGGAATTTTCATACAACAATAGTTATCACACCAGCATTGATCGACCTCCTTTTAAGATGCTATACGGGAGGAAGTATAGGACCTCGATATGTTAGGGCGAGGTCTGTTAGCGGGTCATGGGGAGTACCGAGGTGGTACTCAAGATGACATAATAGATTCAGCATGTTCGCAGGAGACTTCAGATTGATTAGAGCCGATAGAAGAGTTACACAGATAGACGCCGGTCAAACTTGGAGTTCCAGGTTGGACACATGGTGCGCCTGAAGGAGTCACCTAGGAAAGGTGTCATCTGATTTAGGAAGCGGGGCAAGCTGGGCCCCATGTATATTCGTCCTTTCAGGGTGTTAGACTGGGTGGGAAGGGTTTCGTATCATTTGGATCTGCCAGCGGAGCTTAGTCAGATTCATAGCACTTTTCATGTCTCTCAGCTGCGAAAGTGTTTGGTTGGTGATTCCGCAGTGGTTCCATTGGAGAACATTCAGATGGATGATCGCCTAAATTATATAGAGAGATCGGTGGAGATCCTCGTCAGAAGGATGAAGAGCCTGTGAAACAAGGTTGTGGATCTCGTGAAGGTGCATTTGCAACACCGAAATGGTTCAAAATGGACGTGGGAGTCGGAGGACGAGATGAGAGAGCATTACCCCGAGTTATTTGAGGTGGCAGACTCCAAGGACGAAGTCTAATTCAAGTGGGGGAGAGTTGTAACTCCCGGATCTTAAGCTACATCGTTCATAATCAAATTTTCATTTTTGGGGATTGCCATGGCATGGAGGAAGCACCACCACGGCGTGGAGAGGTGAAATGGGTCGCGTGTTCATTCAAGTCACCACGGCATGGCAGTATTGGCCACGACGTGGTGGCGGCTGTCATGCAAAGCCTATTTTTTCGGGTTTTCTCCTTATTTAAAGGAATGAGGAGGATAGGGTTTGCTCATCCTCAGCCTCCATCAGTTCCCTCAAGCCTCAAATAAACCCTAATCACTTTCATGCATTATTGAGCTACTTTTGGTGTTCCTTGAAGCTAAAAGAAGAAGAAGGAAGAAGAAAGAAGTAAAGATCAAGCAAGAAAGTTTCCATTCTTCACCCTAGCACTCTTATGGACCTTTGTAAGTGTCCAAGACTTGATTTGTATCATGCTAGGTTGCTAGATCTTGAGTTTTGTCGCATTAACCTCTTGTTCTTGTTTGTTGAGATGATGAGATCCCATAAAGTTTGCAACTTTATGAATCTCTGGGACATTTGGAGTATTTTGTACCATGGATCTGGAGTTTGGTTGGATTTTTGGTCCATGCAAGAGATTAGGTCATAAAACTCTCATTTTGACCTAATATGGGTTCAAGACATACATTGGACATGCATGTCTATAAAGCACCAACTTTTAAGTTAGTTTTGGTGCTAGAATCTGTAACAGCCCAAAATCAGATAAAATTTTTCATTTTTAAAATGGGAATTTCATTCATAATTTATTTAAAAAGAAATCCAATACATCAAATCATGACAAAAGATCAGAGTATCCATAACAATAAATGTGGAAAATGTTGGAGAGTGAATGGCGCGCCATCAAGCCGGGCTCTTCCCCTTAGTACCGGAAGTACCTGAAACAGCCAAATAAACTGCAAGCCAAAAACTTAGTGAGTATCCCAAATAAACACATACCAATCATATAAATGGGCCCAGCCCTCGGGTTCATTTCCAACCCAATACAAATATGGGCCCCCGCCCTGGGGTATATTTCAACCCAAAATATCACAGTGGGCCCCGCCCTGGGGTATATTTCAACCCGACATATCATATTAGGCCCCCACCCTAGGGAATGTTTCAACCCTATCACAACATATAACGCACAACAACTAACATTTTGCATAAACAGATAATGGGTCGGCCTTGGTGCCTTCGACCCATGAATATGGTGAGAAGACTCACCTCAGTCTGTTGAAAACAATACATGCCCGCCTACCAATGCAGAAATCTCACACTGAATAAATATACAAATTACCCTAATTAGGATTATGACACAACCTAGCCAAAGGCCCAAAATCCTAAGTCCACTTTCCCCCAATATGGCCCAAAAGCCTTCCTTCCTAAATGGGCCTAACATCCAAGGCCCAAACAATAATGGGCCACAAGGCCAAATTAGGCCCAACCATGCCACATATGGTCCAAACTAAAACAAAGGCCCAATAACTCTGAATGGGTCCAGGCCCAAGGCTAAATATGGTCTAAGTAGCTCAAATGCCCAACGAAGCCCAAACTCCATTGTGGAGCGTACGCCCAACGTACCACATCAGTACGCTTAGCGTACTGAGTCTTTTGGTTGTACGCGCAACGTACATAACATTACGCCCACTGTACAAACAGCTCATGCACATAAGTCCATTAAGTGCTTAATACTCGAAATCTCAACGTCTAATTTCCATATCTGAGTCTATTAAGATGTCCTAAGCCATAAAGTTGGCAACGTTATGCCCTTGCATGCCACATGGGACCGCAATACCTCGTTTTTTCCATTAAGACCTTAAACTCATGCATGGTCCCAATACAACCTTCACGATAGCATTTTTATGCATCTAGCATGCCCAAGGAGATTGGATCTAACATTTCTAACCTCTGGAGTTGCTCAAACTCACAAGAGAGGGACCATGGACCAAAATGAACTCCATAACAAACCCTAACTCAAACTAGCAAAAGAGATAACAAGTTCTAGACTTTTTACCTCCGGAAGTTCCTAAAGATGAAATAGGTGTAGGATCTAGAAGCTCAATAACATCCAAGACTTGATCTCCACCTTCTCCTTCTTGCAAACCCACTAAAATGGCCACCAAAAACAATTTTAAGATCCAGGATCACACTCTCTTGCAAATCCAAGGTTTTTGGACGATAAAAGGCAATGGAGGCTGACTAGGGTAAGGTTCAAGCAACATAAGAGTGTTTTCTTAGGAGTTTTGCCTTAAAATTATGGTTTTGGTCTTAAGCCACGTACGCCCCGCGTACGTGGTGCATGCCCGCGTCCAGCCCTCCCTAGTACGCTAAGCGTACGCACACGTACGCCCAGTGTATGTAGGGACCCTTCATGCAAAAGAAAATTATTCCAAGGATAGAAAACGTAAATACCTTAATTCCGACCATTACAAATCTCCCCCCATTGAATTAGACTTCGTCCTTAAAGTCTGCTGATACAAATAAGTCTGGGTAATGCTCTCTCATATCGTCTTCCAGCTCCCAGGTCCATTCGGAGCCCCTCCGGTGCTTCCATTGCACCATCACCAGCTTCACCACTTTGTTATGAAGAGCTTTAGTTTTTCTATCCAGAACTGCAATGGGTTTCTCTACATAGTTCAGGCTCTCATCCACCTAAATATCATTTAATGAAATAACTGCAGCATCATCCGGTACACACTTGCGCAGCTGAGACGCATGGAGGGTGTTATGGATCTGACTCAGCTCATCAGGGAGATCCAACCGATACACAACCTTGCCAACTCGGGTAGAGATCCTGAATGGACCAATGAATTGGGGTCCCAACTTGCCCCTTTTCCGAAAGCGTATGACGCCTTTCCAAGGTGACACCTTCCGCAATACGAAATTTCCCACCTAAAACTTGAGATCCAATCAGCGTCGGTCAGCATAGATTTTCTAATGACTCTGCGTGACTCGCAGCCTGTCACGTACCTATTGAATCAACTCAGTGGTCTTAAGAACCACTTCGGTGCTTCCCATGACTTGCTGGCCAACCTCCCCCCAACAAACCGGAGACCTACACCTCCTTCCATACAACATCTCGAATGGGGGTCGGTCAATACTAGCATGATAACTGTTGTTGTAGGAGAACTCTTCTAGTGGGAGGTAAGTATCCCAACTCCCTCCGAAGTCTAGAACGCATACCGGGAGCATTTCCTCGAGCGTCTGGATCATCGGCTCGCTCTGCCCATCGGTCTAGGGGTGGTAAGCTGTACAAAAATGTAGCTGAGTACCTAACTCCTCATGAAACTTCCTCCAGAACCTGGAGGTGAACCGAACATCACGGTCCGAGACCACAGATACAGGCACTCCATGTCTGACTACCACCTCCCGAACAATAATATCTGCTAATTTCTTGGCGGATATACCCTCATCAATCAGGATAAAGTGTGCACTCTTGGTCAACCTATCTACAATAACCCAAATAGAGTCGTCACCCCGCCCCATCCTGGGTAATTTTGTGATAAAATCCATGGTGATCTTTCTGTGAGGCCTCTAATGCTGGGCTTTGACCTTCCTATAGGTCAAACATCGCTCAACAAACCATGCAACTTCCCTCTTCATGCAGGGCCACCAGTAGCTCAATCTCATGTCTTGGTACATCTTCGTGGCCCCCGGATGGATAGAGAACTTGGACTTATGCGCCTCCTCCAAAATCTTCTACCTCACCCCACCAAATGCCGGAACCCACACCCTACCACACTAAGTCAATAATCCCCAGCTGTCCCTGGTAAACCTAGGAATCTTCCCCCTAATCCGCTTAGTTTTCCAATTTTCCTTTTTCAATCCTTCAACCTGTGCCCCTTAATGATATCCATCAATGGTGAGGTAACCGTCATCCTCAAGCAAATATCCTGGATCGGAGCACTCACCGCCATACGGCTCAAAGAATCGGCCACCACATTGGCCTTACCAGGATGGTACAAAATCTCGCAATCATAATCTTTTACCACGTCCAACCACCTCCTCTACCGCATATTCAAGTTCGGCTGATCCATCAAATACTTCAAACTCTTATGATCAGTGTAAATAGTGCATCGGACCGTGTACAAGTAATGCCTCCAAATCCTAAGGGCAAACACCACCACCCCCAATTCCAAATCATGAGTGGGATAATTCGCCTCATGAGGCTTCAGCTGCCTCGAGGCATAAGCAATCACATGCCCCCTCTGCATAAGGGCAGCTCCCAAACCCGTAATAGAATTGTCACAATACACCACAAAATCATCTAATCCCTTGGGCAACGCAAGAAGCGAGGCCTCGCACAGTTTCTATCTCAAAGTATCAAAGGCCAACTGCTGATCCGAACCCCACTGAAAGGTTACATTTTTCTTGTTTAGACGAGTCAAAGGCACTGCAATCTTGGAGAAGTCCTGGATAAATCTCCGATAATACCCTGCGAGACCAGGGAAACTCCGAATCTCAGATGTGTTCTTTGGAACTTCCCAACGCATCACAACCTCAATCTTGGCCGAATCCACCAAGATACAACCCTGGTTGATGATGTGCCCCAAAAACTGCACCTTACGCAACCAAAACTCGCATTTGGAGAACTTGGCAAAAAGCTTCTCCCTCCTCAACGTCTCCAATACCTCATACTAAACAACCCATATGCAAGCATCAGTTGCACTCTAAGGTCACCAATTATCTATTCTTCTTTTCACTGATGTTTTAAAAGCACACTTTATTTCATTTTGTTTACATCAAGCAGTGGATATGTAAGTCATTCTTACAAAATCTGAAGGAATTGGAACTTGGGATTCCATTCCATGGTCGGAATTCAATTCCGTTGTTACTTTTTTTAATTAAATGGCCAAAATACCCTCATTATATGTTTATTGAAATAAATACATAAATTAATCAATTATTAGCAGGACTTGGAACCAACCATTAGACACACACCAGATTCATCACTAATTACATAATTGTTTGTGTGTAATTTCAGCATTGATTTGTTCAGTTTGTTCCACAAAGTCTATTATGCCCAAAAAAATCCCTTTTTAGAGTATGGTGAAGATAGAGAGAAGGCCAGTATGAATCTGTCATCTGTCTTTTAAATATAGCATCGATTAGCTCTACTGAAAGCTCTGATGGAGGTATAAAGGAAGTTTTTATCATTGTGGTTGTTTTAATGGCAGATTCAATGGTGTAAACCGACATTAGAGAGCCTAGTGTATCGACCATATTGATGAATTTTCACTTTTTTTATAGTTTTGAATTAATTTTGTTAGGGTCCTGGATCATCACGAGAGCTAAAAGTTGTTAAAATAGTTTCTGGGTTTACTAGTTTGTCTTTTGGAATAGGGTATTTTGGTAATTCCATGGAGTACCCAAATGTATGTAACTCTTTTTATGAAAGTTTTAATAAATATGTTAAATTGGATCATCTTTTGGTGTGCTAAAAACAATACTATTGCACAATACTATTGCAGGTTTCCATTTTGAGGAGTACAAAACGAAGAGAATACAAGAAACATATGCCAATTTGCAGCTTTAGTTAAACTTTCTTGCCATTAGATATTGATTGGGGGTCATATATTTTGTGTACAATTTCATAATTATCACCCAACTTTTTTTAGCATTAAATCACTTCATATTTATATAAATTTTGGATTTTTGACTATTTAGAGTGTTTATCCAACTTTTAATTTTATATATTTAATTAACATTCATTTATACTTACACATAGTCGATACTTATAAATCTTTAACTAATATTTTCATCGCCGACCAAGGAAATTCATCAATAGTTGATATAATTATAAATCTTTAACTCAACTTGTCTGGTTGGAAAGTCCAACTAATCCTCGAACAAAAATTTCAGATATCCGTGTAAGTTTTAATATTATATATTTATATTAATTACAACTCATGTTTTGATTATCTTTTTATAAAGGGTAATAACGACTTTTCATTTCATTTCAGAAAATAGTAGAGATTGCTCATGCCTCCTGCATTGTCTTAGCCCATAGAACTCGGAGCAGGTGCTTAAAATCTTATATAATTTTTATAAAATATTTGTTAGTTTTAATGTTTTATATCTATAAGATTAACAATTTTGTTGTTTTTTAGATATTGTGATGCACTCAACTACCAAATTTATTGTTGGAGATAGTGATGTCATGGAAAGAAATTTGTTTATTACAACTGGACCTTCAACTCTTTGCCATTCTCCTGGTTCTTTTTGGAACTGGTTTGATTGGATGTAATTTTCTAAGCTTATCACAACTTTTGTCAGTTTTGGATCTTCTCGTTCCTTTAATGCTTTAAAAAAGTCTCGAGATATTATGTTTAATAGCTTCTTGAACTGGTTTTTATATCTTTTGTACAGACCAAACCCCCGACCAACTGAAAACGGAAATAATTAAATAATCAGTTGGAGCAAAGCTAAGGGTCTGTTTGGTTGGATGGATGAAATGGAATCACAGAGGAATAGAATGCGACATTCCATTCCATGATCATGAAACTAACCTCAATAAATGTCTGAAGAGCAACTCCAGTGCATATATTTCTTGAGAAAGCATTTAAAAACTGGCAAGCCAATTCCAACCTTCTTCAAGTCCATGTAAATTTCGGAAGCCATCAACTTCAGTCTGAAAATTTTAAAGAAAATATTTATTTTAATATTTTTAGCAATAAATAAAATATCTACATAAAAGAAAATTTAAACATACACCATTACATTCAAGGCACTCACTAAAAATATGCACTAAATATTCATTTTTTTGAAAAAAAATCTTTTTTCATATATTAATTTCGAAATTTAAGAAATATTTTCAGACTTAAAACAATTAAATTAAATTCAAAAAATTCAAAAAAATTTAAAAATATAAGAACCATGTGTAGTTCCATTTTTAACCTTCTTCATCCCCGTTGTTGCTACTGCTTTTAACCTATCAAACCCTTATCATGCCTTACTCTTAATGTCATTGTCATTATCATGGTTGCATATGCATATGCTTATTTATATGCATATGCATATGCATATGAATATGCATATGTCATATACTTATGAATATGCATATACTTAGGAATATGTCATATACTTATTCTTATTCATATGCATATGTCATATACTTATTCATATGCATATGCATATACTTATGAATATGCATATAGTTATTAATATGCATATGTATATACTTATTCTTCTGTATATGCATATGCTTATTCAGATACATATGCATATTCATATGCTTATTCATATACATATGCATATAAATATGCATATGCATATGAATATGCTTATTCATATGCATGTAAATATACATATGTCATAGACTTATTCTTATGCATATTGATAAGCATATGCATATGTATATACTTATTCATATGGATATGCATATGCATATAGTTATTTGTATGCATATGTATGTAGTTACTTGTATGCATATACATATGTATATAGTTATTTATATGCATATTTCATATACTTATGAATATACATGTGCATATACATAAGCATAATCATAATCATATATATTTAATTGCGTTATGCATATATACTTATTCTTATGCACATGCATATGCATATATTTATTCATATGTATAAGCATATGCATGCCTTACTCTTATGCGTATAAAGGCATTAAAAATGTTTTTTCTAAATGTGCAAATGCATACGCATATGTTTTTTAAAAATATGAATATACAAAAAAATATGAATATGCATTAAAAATGTATTTTTTTAAAAAAAAAATCTTTTTTCAAATATTAATTTCGAAATTTAAGTTTTATTTTCGTAGATTTAAAATAATGAAAAATATAATAAAATAAACGAAAAATAATTTTAAATTTTTTTTAAAAAATTTAAAAAATTTTCAAATATATGAAACTATGCCTTATATTTCAAAAATAAGATTTAAAAAAAAGAATTTTTCAAAAAAAGGCATTTTAATGCATATTTATATTTTTTACTCATATATATATATATATATATATATATATATATATATATATATATATATATATATATTCAAAAAAAAATATGCATATATACAAGCATATAACCTTTTTTTGATTTTTTTTGTAGTTCTCTTTATATATATATATATATATATATATATATATATATATATATATATATATTAACATGCACATGTGAAATTTGGTAACTAAATTCATTGTAAATAAAACAAATTGTTGGTTTTCTCCTTCAATTTTGTTCTCTATTGATCTTGCAGATATATATATATATATATATATATATATATATATATATATATATATATATATATATATATATATATATATATATATATATATATATAGAGAGAGAGAGAGAGAGAGAGAGAGAGATAGAGAGTGAGTGGTTCAAATGAGAACTACAAAAGATTAAGAACCTGCATTTCATAAGTAATATGTATTGTGAATACTTATTAAATATGTTAAAAATCATGATATTTATCATTTTGGTATGAAAAAAGGCAAATTCGTAATTTTTATAGTATAATATTTTCGTATATACATACATTCTTATTTTAACACACAATTTATTAAAATACAAATTAATACAATCCATTTACAGTTTAATATACAACATTCACAACTTAATACAATCTATTTTACACTAATTGACATATTCAGATAAGTTAAACTAAAACTCTATCACCACCACCATATGCTGCCATCAACCATCTTGTGCCACAGTCACAGCCACCATTCATTGAAAATCATATCATACATACTTATAAAGCTAGCATTTTTTCTTGAATCTCATGCATTTGAAACCCCCATAAAAATTTGCCAACACCTCATGCATTTGAAACCCCCACACCCTTTCACATTCAAAGTAATTAATCATACATAATCCCATTCCAAGAAAATCACACACTCTATAAGTTCAACACCTCATACATAATCCCATTCCAAGATATTATGATTCAAAAGTTTTCATATAGTTTAAGCATTCACGATCCAAATATGATGATTTGAAGAAATGGGTTATGTCGCATCGATGGTAATTGTAATATGGTTTTTTCTTTCAACCAAAACAAATGAAGCTTTTCTATTCTTTCTTTATATTCTCATTTGATCTTTATATGTGATTTGTATGTATTACTCAATCTTGAATGTGACTCTCCAAACATCAATGTTTTTCTTGGAATATCTTTCTCATTCTTCTTTTTCAAGAAAAACATTTTGATTGCAAGTTAGTGAAGAATTTTCATCAAGTTTCTATGGTTGAATGGTATTAAATAATGAGAGAAGATTCAGAAAACGGATATAGGTTTTTCTTGTTTGAGCAAAGTAGACGAATGTTAGTTTTTTCTTTTGATTTAAACGCATATTTATGTAACATTTTTATTTATATATTCAACCACCCAATGTTCTTATTTATTTGATTGTAGTTTTTCTATTTTCATTATGTTTATTTTCTATTATTTTTTTGTTGGGTTATCTTACACAACATATTTACAAGACAATATTTAAAAGATAACATAATTTTTAACATTTGATATGTGATTATGATGACCTATCATGATATGTTCTTCATATGAAAGTAATTTATCCATATTACTACGACAATAATTACATATGACATTTACGAAAATATATATTATATGTGATTTGTTTAACATATATATGCACCTATGTATGTTATAAATTTATAATTAAATATCTTTATGTTTAATAATTGAAGAGATTAAAATGATGCATCAAAACCAATTATTTAGACGAATATAATAATAATAATAATAATAATAATAATAAATACACATTTCCAAGTACGTATTCATTTGAAACTCACACTATAACTCAAGATGTAACACCGTAATTTTTCAAACAAAATTTTCATTTTAAAATCGCATACTTTTCATAACATATTGTATAGAAATCTCGTTTATTCAAATTACAAAACACAACTCCATTAATAATCCAGGATCCTCAAAACATAACTCTTTCTCTGGTGTGTACAATCAAGTCGGTGCCTTCCCGCGATCCTCTAAGATACCTGAAACACATAACACATAACACGGTAAGCACGAAGCTTACTGAGTTCCCCAAAATACCACGCACAACAACTAGCCACTCGAGGCTGAAACTCTGCGAGACCTTCCGGTCAATGTGTCTCAGTGGGACCTTTCGGTCTCATAGCTCGTTGGACCCTCTGGTCCGGTCATAGCTCGTTGGACCCTCCGGTCCGGTCTAACTCGTTGGACCCTCCGGTCCGGTCTGGTTGAGCCTTCCGGCCTCATAAAACGTCGGACCCTTCGATCCGGTCTGTAACACTCCGCATAGCATAAATCACAAAGAAATAATCCACAACATAAAACATAAGGCATAATAACACAGTACTCAATGTAAGCACATAAGACCTTCCGGTCACACATAACTACCACTCAAGGTAATGTATAGTGAGAAGACTCACCTCGGCTAGCAGGTGAGCAAATAACCTCGCGCTCGGATCTCGAACTAGCCTCCTCCTAACACAAGGATGAATATCTCTAATTAATACTCTTTTCACGACTCAGATAACCGGAGGCGATTCCTTCTCTTTCTAACTCTTTGAAGTGGGTAAAAGACCATTTTACCCCTCCAAGGTCTCTATCACTTATGTTGACCAAAACCCCAAAGTCAACAGAAGTCAAACTCGAGTCAACAGTCCAAGTTTGACCTGACTCGTCGAGTGCACTCCTGCGATTCGTCGAGTCCCCTACTATTCTCAAAAGTCTCAAAAGTCCAGCTCAACTCGTCGAGTTGACCCCCAACTCACCGAATTATCGCACAATCAATCCATCAGGATAAACCCTCGCCGACTCGTCGAGTCAGTTCATGGACTCGGCGAGTCCCTTTGATATGATTTCTCATTCAGACGATTTAATGCAGATCTATCACTCCAATCACTAGATCTACTATTCTAAGGCTCGATTAGCACGTAAAGCTGCAAGCTTTACGGTCATGCATGGCATGCAAGGCTCATAATGCCAAAACATGTTCCAATAAGGGCTAGATGTACAAGAGCTTGCTTCCAACTCAATAAAGCTCGGGTTTCTGGACTCACAAGGCCACTCATAGTCCAGATCTGAGGTCCCAACCTCAAACCATACACAAATCACTCCATGACACAAGATAAATGGAAGAAAGCCCTAAAAGTTCCCTTAAAACAAGATCTTATAAGGAAATGATCAAGATAGCATCTTTTTACCTTCAACTGAAGCAGAACTCTGAAGAATCTCTGGATCCAAAGCCTTCTCTTGATCCAAGCCAAGATGCTCTCCAAATCCCCTCTCAAAATTGCACAAGAACACCCAATTTAGCCACTCTCTCTCTCTCACAATGGATGGAACTGATCTAGGGTTTTCCACAGGGCTCTCTGGAGATAATGGAGGCGGAAATAAGGGCTTAAGGCCATTTAAATAGGGCACAAGTCCGGAAGATTAGGGTTTCTCTGCCCAGCGCCTACTCGGCGAGTCCCTCCTTTGACTCGTCGAGTCCCCTCATTAAATCCACGCGGCAATCTCGACTCGACTCAGCGAGTTGGACCCTTAACTCGTCGAGTCTCTTCTTCAACCTCAAGGTTAACATATACAATAATATCCCTGAAAATCCAGATGTTACAATTCTCCCCCAGTTAAATTAGATTTCGCCCTCGAAATCGCTTCCCAACGCCACATAGGTTGAACCCAACAACCCGGAAAGTACCACCGAAGTATCTCATGCCACTCAACTAAATTCCTCCATAGACACCTGAAACCAACAGGAAGTCCCAAACCCGGAAGAGGACATACCCATCCGCCGCTATGCTACCCCTTCTGACTCTCCAGAATCTGGGAACTCTAGTGGCCTGTCACGCAGCCAGACCGCCCTCTCAAGATATCGTCAGGTTATTCGCTCCTCGAATAACAAACCCCAATAACTCACTGCCCCAAAACGTCTCACTGACTTCCCTCTCACAACATCTTTCTCGACCCATTGTGACGCACAAGTCACGAAGTTCGCCTTACCCCAAGCGAAAGCTACACTCCTAACTGATATCGTCTCACCCTCGACCTTTGTCGCCTACTACTCATTAGATCTATGCACCTCGCGGTACCTCCCACACCAACGAACTGACCCCGCTCAGGTCTAAAACTTTGGATGACAAACAATACTCCTCAAAATGGGACCCCTCTTAGAATTCGGAGTCTCATTCCGCCACCTCGATGTACCATTAATGCCAAAATCAAACTTGAGAGTCTGGTCCGACCCAAAATTGGAACCACTCATCCCAATGAATCACTCAACTCCTGACTCATAACCTGCAACCCGCGCGTATACCACTTCTCCAATTTCCCTTGGTTGCAATAACCACAACTCAATTCAGAATATAACGATTCCCGACAATTATGGAGACCCCAGTCTCGCCCCTGGTTCGACCACCAGGCTCCCAAAAACTCAAATATTAAGGCTACCCAAGCCTAACACTCTTCTGCGTCATGCTCTGGTCAGAGAGTACTTCATCACAACATCCTTCTCGCTGACTAGTGAGTACTATGGCTCCCCGCAGTATCACAACATCCCTTTCGCTTACTAGTGAGTACTACGACTCCCCGCAGTATCACAACATCCTCTCGCTGACTAGTGAGTACTACGGCTCCCCGCAGTATCACAACATCCTCTCGCTGACTAGTGAGTACTACGGCTTCCCGCGGTATCACAACATCCCTCTCGCTGACTAGTGAGTACTACGGCTCCCCGCAGTATCACAACACCCTCTCGCTGACTAGTGAGTACTACGGCTCCCCGCAGTATCACAACATCCCTCTCGCTGACTAGTGAATACTACGGCTCCCCGTAGCATCACAACACCCTCTCGCTGACTAGTGAGTACTACGGCTCCCCGCAGTATCACAACATCCTCTCGCTGACTAGTGAGTACTACGGCTCCCCGCAGTATCACAACATCCCTTTCGCTGACTAGTGAGTACTATGGCTCCCCGCAGTATCACAACACCCTCTCTCATCACCCCACAATCTCATCCTCAGGTCATTACTTCACTCCGTTGACTAACTCTCGTTTCGCGGCCCAACGTAGATAGGTACACACACCCACCCGGCTAGCATCACTACTCCTGACGACCACCGTCGGGACAACCACTTTTTCTTACTGCAATTCCCATTCTCGGATAACCCACTTGATGTCAATTCGTTGGAAGGGCTCCCACTAGAACCGAAGATACTTGATACACCACTTGCCATCTCAAACTCAAAACTCAAAATAATCTGAGATTTAGGACATTAAACTCGGATACCCCGGTATACCATCACAGCGCCTCGCAGTGTCTCTACTCTACCACTGATCTCATACTCATGGTATCATACTCAGATACCGCATTGCTTCCTCGGAATCTCGCAATCGATCTTTCTCGCGTGCCACTTGTAACCCCGGAATACTCCATCTCCCAAATTAAAACATGGATAAATTGCCAACGACTCAGAACACGAAGATAGCCCTCCGAAACTCTTCCCTCTATTGCTCAAAACCAAGCGAAATTACGCATGCCGAACCGAAAATTGTATGCCCGATCATCTCTTACCCTTTCTAGAGAGCATAGAATAATCCATTCATTGAACCAAAATTTCCCAATTGCAGAAGTATCCCTACGAACCAACCACCTCGAAAAATTCTTATCTACCACAACGCCTCTGACCAACGGCCACCTGCCGTGTAGACACTCATCCTTTCTTGAACGCGAACCACATGCATTAACTCCCTCTGCAACTCACCTCAACCACCAATAACCCTGGTCTCATGAGTCCATAGTGCATGTCTCTATCCAGTTCCCTAACCGCTCTTGAACAATTCTATGATCCTCTCGATAGAATACCCGGTTATCCCCCACTCGGGGTTTGAACCATCACCAATTGGCGCACCAATAATCTATTCCACAGACTGTTTCCACCAGGAACATCACACTTACTCGTGGAAGGTACTACGCAATGCTCGGTGGTCTCCCCGATAGAGACCCCTCAACTCCAAATGCCCCGAGTCTCAGATGAAATCCTCAGAAACTTCTCATCATGATTGCCTCTAATCATATAGAATCTCATACCATCCCATTACCAGACATCTCAACTGTCCAGCATTAACTCTGACTCTTAATCTGAAATAATGAACTATCATACTCCTCATCCTCGACTCTTCAACCAACGTTCCATCACGTGGGTTGTAATAAGAGCGGAGTCCTCATTACCACACTCGATACTCATCATAGAAAATAAGATCCACCGCCCCAATATCCTCTTCTTGATCGTCTGCCGCTGCAGCTAATACATGCCCTACTATACTCAAATAGGGTGTATCCTTGTCCTTAACCATCTCAGTCCCCACTGACAACCTGCTCATGCTCTAACATTACCTCTCGGCAGACATACTGCCCAAATACTCTGATGGAAGGTCGCCATCAATGCTAACCCGCAGGGTTTTACCCCCAAGCTCAGAAACCGAAATCTCAACACCCCATATGTTTCCCACAGGAAACGGAAATAATACCACCCAGGTCACAGAAGGTGACATCTCCACTATCGGCTGATTGCTCAACTCATGCCGCAATCCTCCATAACCGCCATCTCTACTCATCCTTGAGCCTTGCGACTTCATCTGACATCTCACCAAAAATACCTTGGAAACATCTCGACTTCCCTCACAAGGGATGCTTCGCTAGAACTTGTTCCACATGACCCTCTGACCTCATACTCTATCGCATCCGATCTCGATCTAACCAATCACCACGGAATAACTGGTAGAACCAATAACACTAACCGCCACGGGTCATGGTACTCGAACCATGTGGCCACCTCTCGATCTGCTATAAACCATGGTACTCGATCCATGTTATCTCCTCTTAATCTGCTACGAATCATGGTACTCGAACCATGTTCTCTCTTTTCAGTCCGCTACAAAGCATGGTACTCGAACCACGACATCACCAATCAATCTGTCACTTAGCATGGTACTCGAACCATGACATCACCTCTCGATCTGCTACAAATCATGGTACTTGAACCATGACATCACTTCTCGATCTGCTACAAATCATGGTACTCGAACCATGACATCACTTCTCGATCTGCTATAAATCATGGTACTCGAACCATGACATCACTTCTCGATCTGCTACTTATCATGGTACTCGAACCATGACATTACTTCTCGATCTGCTACTTAGATTCTCCGGAATACTCCCTGCATCAAGTATGGGTCCTCTGCTTTCAGTAGTACGGGCCCATACTACCTGCCACATCTACCCATACTTTCTGCCCGGACCATCCCAGAGTCCCTAAGTAGCTGCTCAACCTTCTCAATCACCAATCCCGACACACGTGCTCGCTTTCTAGCGAAATGCTCTACTCTATCAGCGTACTCATCTGACCAATGTCACTTCCTAGGCTCTTCCTAGGTTCGCCATCAGCTGCTGAGAAACTCCTTATGATGCCAGTCATCTACCTCCTGAATATCGTCACATTCGTTTGGTAGCTGACTCCCATCATCGGGAGTTCCACAAAGCACGAAGCAAGCAGCATTCGGGCATCGAATAAACACGTAAAACCCACTCTAGGTGATAACTCCACTTGTTCTACTCATACTCAAAAGATATCACCGAACTCAGCAACTCTACCCCTCGCGGGTATCTAACTACTCTCTCAATAGGCTCCGCAAATGCTCATCTAGGCATCTCTCCTAGATTACTCCTCTACTCAAATCCCTCTCTAAAAGGATTCCTGCTGGATACTCTTACTCAGCACATGCTCGAAAGCACATCACAGATAACAGTAACTCTTAGGCTAAGGCATCACAAATCAGGTCACTCTAGTCCTAACATATGAAATACCTAGCCTAGCTCTAGCATGCATAATATCTCATAGCATATCTCATAAATATCTCATAATACAAACGTAAGGGTATTTTGGGAAATCACCGTTCGGGCTCTGGCTGATTGTACACACTGCTCCAACTAGTATTCTTTTAGAAACTCTTGCTCGTTTTAGAAAAATCATTTCCTTGAAATTTTTTCTCAAATCCTCAGTTTGAGTCCAGATCTACCCGAAGGTGCATCTGAATCCCTCAAACCAAGGCTCTGATACCAACTTGTAACACCGTAATTTTTCAAACAAATTTTTCATTTTAAAATCGCATACTTTTCATAACATATTGTATAGAAATCTCGTTTATTCAAATTACAAAACACAACTCCATTAATAATCAAGGATCCTCAAAACATAACTCTTTCTCTGGTGTGTACAATCAAGCCGTTGCCTTCCCGCGATCCTCTGAGATACCTGAAACACATAACACATAACACGGTAAGCACGAAGCTTACTGAGTTCCCCAAAATACTACACACAACAACTAGCCACTCGAGGCTGAAACTCTGCGAGACCCTCCGGTCAATGTGTCTCAGTGGGACCTTCCGGTCCCATAGCTCGTTGGACCCTCTGGTCCGGTCATAGCTCGTTGGACCCTCCGGTCCGGTCTAACTCGTTGGACCCTCCGGTCCGGTCTGGTTGAGCCTTCCGGCCTCATAAATCGTCGGACCCATCGGTCCGGTCTGTAACACTCCGCATAGCATAAATCACAAAGAAATAATGCACAACATAAAACATAAGGCATAATAACACAGTACTCAATGTAAGCACATAAGACCTTCCGGTCACACATAACTACCACTCAAGGTAAAGTATAGTGAGAAGACTCACCTCGGCTAGCAGGTGAGCAAATAACCTCGCGCTCGGATCTCGAACTAGCCTCCTCCTAACACAAGGATGAATATCTCTAATTAATACTCTTTTCACGACTCAGATAACCGGAGGCGATTCCTTCTCTTTCTAACTCTTTGAAGTGGGTAAAAGACCATTTTACCCCTCCAAGGTCTCTATCACTTATGTTGACCAAAACCCCAAAGTCAACAGAAGTCAAACTCGAGTCAACAGTCCAAGTTTGACCTAACTCGTCGAGTGCACTCCTGCGATTCGTCGAGTCCCCTAGTATTCTCAAAAGTCTCAAAAGTCCAGCTCAACTCGTCGAGTTGACCCCCAACTCACCGAATTATCGCACAATCAATCCATCAGGATAAACCCTCGCCGACTCGTCGAGTCAGTTCATGGACTCGGCGAGTCCCTTTGATATGATTTCTCATTCAGACGATTTAATGCAGATCTATCACTCCAATCACTAGATCTACTATTCTAAGGCTCGATTAGCACGTAAAGCTGCAAGCTTTAAATTCATGCATGGCATGCAAGGCTCATAATGCCAAAACATGTTCCAATAAGGGCTAGATGTACAAGAGCTTGCTTCCAACTCAATAAAGCTCGGGTTTCTGGACTCACAGGGCCACTCATAGTCCAGATCTGAGGTCCCAACCTCAAACCATACACAAATCACTCCATGACACAAGATAAATGGAAGAAAGCCCTAAAAGTTCCCTTAAAACAAGATCTTATAAGGAAATGATCAAGATAGCATCTTTTTACCTTCAATTGAAGCAGAACTCTGAAGAATCTCTGGATCCAAAGCCTTCTCTTGATCCAAGCCAAGATGCTCTCCAAATCCCCTCTCAAAATTGCACAAGAACACCCAATTTAGCCGCTCTCTCTCTCTCACAATGGATGGAACTGATCTAGGGTTTCCCACAGGGCTCTCTGGAGATAAGGGAGGCGGAAATAAGGGCTTAAGGCCATTTAAATAGGGCACAACTCCAGAAGATTAGGGTTTCTCTGCCCAGCGCCTACTCGGCGAGTCCCTCCTTTGACTCGTCGAGTCCCCTCATTAAATCCACGCGGCAATCTCGACTCGACTCGGCGAGTTGGACCCTTAACTCGTCGAGTCTCTTCTTCAACCTCAAGGTTAACATATACAATAATATCCCTGAAAATCCGGATATTACACAAGAGTTTTCTAATTTATGTATATTTATTAGTTACAACTCAAGAGTTTTTAACTTATGATTATTAATTAGTAATCACTAATAACGTTTTATTTTCCTTTCTTTTATAAGGTTGTAAAGTTTTGCACATTAAAAACATTAATGTATTTGAAGAGATTTGTGATTTAAATATGAAAAGTTAATATAAATGTTATAATAAATGTTTTAGTGTTTTTATGTTATTAAAAGTTGTAGTGTTTATTTTTCATATTTTTTATTATTCGTTGTATATATATTTTTTTAATACAAATGTTATAATAGATGTTTTTGTATTTTTATGTTACTAAAAGTTGTAGTTCATATTTTTGTTCATACATTTTGTTACCCGTTATATATAGATTATCATACGTTTGATATATAATTTACACAATTTTAAACGGTTTATAAAATTATCAAATAATTTTATATATATCACAATGACTTAAAATTAAAACTATAATCATCATATCATACTATATTATAAAGGAATCATTTTTTCTTTCACCACATTCATTTGAAAATCCTAATTTTTCATATTTCCATACAATATGCTGAATTTATTAATTCAAATATGCTTTTAGTTGTAAACATTATCATAAATGGAAGAATTTGTGACTTATCAATATGACATACTTAATTTGTTAACTTCGATATATAGTTAAATAAATAACTTACATTAATATATCAAATAAGCTTAAAAAATTAGTGTAAAATTTAAAACCTAAAGTAAAATATCAAATAATGTTTAAAAAAATTCAATATATATTTTTTAACATAGTTAAAAGGAAAACATTAAATATAATAATAATAAAAGAATCTTAATTGATGAATTGAATTAACTAAAAGATGTCTGAAAATTATATTTTAACAATATATTTTTAACCTGCGCCGCGCAACGCGCGAGAATTCGTCTAGTATGTATATAAAGTCATGTATTTACAGCTTAAATACTATATTCACATTTTAATAAACATGTTAATTCCCTCAATTTGAATTTAATGCAAAATAATTATATAAACATGTTATCTAAAAAATAATACATTCTTACGTACTTATACAACAAAAAAATAAATACATTCACAAGAAAGTTAATAGAAAAATTCATACACAAATCATTATTTTTTTAACACAAAATTATATAAAAAAATCACAACTTAATACATTCAATTCACAACTTAACACAGTAAATTACAATTTAATACATAAAATTCACTATTTAATATAACAAATTCATAATTTATTACACATAAATGTTATATATTATTAACTTAAAACTTATATTTATAACTTCAGATAAACAATCACAATTTAATACAGTCAATTCATAGTTTAGTAAAAAAAAATCATAGTTTAATACACAAAATTCACAACTTGATATAACAAATTCATAATTTAATGCA